>NW_027010341.1:0-33027 GCF_036934945.1 Oncorhynchus masou masou
ACAGTGCCTTGCGAAAGTATTCGGCCCCCTTGAACTTTGCGACCTTTTGCCACATTTCAGGCTTCAAACATAAAGATATAAACTGTATTTTTTTGTGAAGAATCAACAACAAGTGGGACACAATCATGAAGTGGAACGACATTTATTGGATATTTCAAACTTTTTTAATGAGTTTGACACGTGCTCTAGAGGCTTTACGAGATATTATCTGATTAAAGAATTTTGTCCTTCCGTTAGCAGCTGAAGCCAGCGGATCCAACAGTCCTACAGTTCAGTCCAAGCCTGAGGGTAAGGCACAGTGGCATTCACCTGGAATTCTGCCATCTACTATGTTGTTTACCTTGAGGATTGTCAGAGCAAGTTTGTGGTCCAGAAAAGACCAACTAGGAAATCCCTGTACTGTTTGATTGTTGTAGCTTATGAGGGTGTGAAGGGAGACCAGGGATGTGTGTGCTTTAAGTCTAACTCTTCTGGAAGAACACCTGTTGCATATATAACATAAGACCATGAGTTTTTCCAGACCATGTGACCTGACCAGGAACAACTCCTGGCCCTAGTCATTAGTAATGTTTTGTCTCATGAGCTCTTTCCTCTGTTGCTTCCTTCCAGCTGGTGGTCTTCCTGGTGGGGTAACTGAGGAGCAGAAACATGGGGTTTGAAGGCTCTCAGTACATGACTCCTTATGTTACATTGAGACAAACGACCAAGAAGAGAGAAACATGTTTGAACTGTTGGAGATGTTTTTAATGAAATGTACATTTAAAATGAAGGAAAACAACAGGCGAACGTTGCACAAAGTAACATGCATTCAATCAGATGAAGTACAGTGAGCTACAAATGTATTGTGTCAGTGACATATTTTGTTGTTTTGGCTCTGTATTCCAGCACTTTGGGTTTGAAATGAGATCATGACTATAAAGTTAAAGTTGCAGACTATCAGCTTTAACCCAATATGGATGAGAATAACCTCAAATTAAAGCTGACAGTTTGCACTTTAACCTCAGTTGTTGTATCATTTCAAATCCAAAGTGCTGGAATGCAGAGCCAAAACAACCAAAAACAATTCACTGTCCCAATACCTTTGGAGCTCACTGTATAATGTGATGAACAGTGTGCTTTATGAACTTACAGTACTTCAGAAATATGAGGGCAATATTTGTATCTCAGAACATTTTGATGATGGACAAAAGTATCTTCTACTTTGTGGTAAATAGCTTTGTGGATTCTTATCCTTTCTCAGTATTCATGCCTCGTCTTTACAAATCTCAATCAATTTGTGCAGGTTGTTTGAAGACATAGTATCAATCACTTTGTGGTTGTATGATTCCTTTTCAGGTATTTTCTCCAGAGCGCTTTATGCCAACCAAATGCACTTTCTGTTTTAAATCGCAGCTTGTGAATGTCTTATCATTTCCTAATTGACTAATTCTTAAAGCCTTCACTTGACTTATGTCAAGTAATTTGTACAGGATGTTATTGTTTTAATTATAAGAAGGAGAGCTCTGTAGTACTGAGATGTATTACTAAAACATTTTAATGCCTTAATATTTGAATGTTGTCTTCGTGAAATTACCATCTGGTAAATATCTATTTTCACAATAGAATTTTGTGACGAGGATTTTAAGATGTATATTATTTTCTCTGTATCTGTACATCAGTCTGTGATGGACCAATTATGGACCACAGTAAGGGGTACCACTTGTTGCCACCAGATTGTTGCGAACATTTGTTGGGCAAGACCACTAACCTGGTATATCCCAGGTTTTAGTTTTGTTACTGGTATGTCCCAGGTAATTCTGTTACAGAAGAAGTTATGAATTAAGACCAGCCACATTGCTTTATTTTTAGGTCTGGACTGTTCTATAATGGAGTCCAGGCACATTTAAAGACATGTACCTGTACAATCATTGTATGTATCTCTGTTTAACTTCTTGAAACTCCCCATCCCGGATCCGGGATCGTGACTAAAGCCTCAGGCTCATTAGCATAACGCAACGTTAACGATTTCTGAAAATCGCAAATAAAATTAAAATAATGCGTTTGCTCTCAAGCTTAGCCTTTTCTTAACAACACTGTCATCTCAGATTTTCAAAATATGCTTTTGAACCATAGAAATTGACTAATTTTTGTGTAAGAGTATGCAAAGCTAGCATAGCATTTTGTGTAGCATGTAGCACGCAACATTTTCACAAAAACCAGATAACCAAATAAATAAAATCATTTACCTTTGAAGAGCTTCTGATGTTTTCAATGAGAGACTCTCAGTCACATACCAAATGCGCAGTGTTTCCTGAAAGCGTCTGTGTGTAGGAGAAATCGTTCCGTTTTCTACATTGCGTCTGGCTACCGAAACGAACCGAAAAATGCAGTCACCTACAACGTCAAACTTTTTCCGGATTAACTACATAATATCGACGGAAACATGGCAAACGTTGTTTGGAATCAGTCCTCAAGGTGTTTTTTCACATATCTCTTCATTGACATGCAGTTCGTGGAAGCTTGCTTTACTCTCTGTATCGTATGGAAAAATACTGGCAGGTGACTTTTGCGCACCAATTTCGGGCGCAGGACACCGGGCGGACACGTGGTAAATGTGGTCTCTTATGGTCAATCTTCCAATGATCTGCCTACAAATACGTCACAATGCTGCAGACACCTTGGGGAAACGACAGAAAGGGCAGACTTACTCCTCTCGCGTTCACAGCCATATAAGGAGATCATGGAAAACAGAGCCTCAAAAATCCTTGTCATTTCCTGGATGCCATCTCATCTTGGTTTTGCCTGAAGCTCACGTTATAGGGCACGCACAGAGAAGATCTTTGTATTTCTGGACACGTCAGAGTGTTTTCTTTCGAACGGTAGCAATTATATGCATAGTCGAGCATCTTTTTGTGACAAAATATCTTGTTTTAAACGGGAACGTTTTCATCCAAAATGAAATAGCGCCCCCATAGATGTAAGAGTTACTCCAGATTTCACGCTGTAGTGATGTGTTGATGACTGAATGATTGTATTTTGTACACAACATCTGAACACCAATTCTGTTTCAGCACTTTGGCTTAAGATTGGGAAAAAATACAAACTTGATTGGTGAAAGCAATACAGAGGAAGGTCCATATAGGGCTGGGTTCAGACATCACCAACATACATATCCCTATCTGAACCCTTCAGATCTATGGCTCGTGAGCCGGGGAAAGGGACTAGTTAAAATAGACTTAGAGATCAGTCTCATTGCATGTACTGGATGACTTCTCAGCTCGGTTCGCTTAATGGATCACACAACAGGACAGACAATTCCTAAATCAAGTGTCCCTCCTTCCTTCTGAGACATGCTGCTGTGCAAAACAAATGCACTTGAAAGCGCAGTGTGTTTATTTTATCTGCAACAATTGCATTCCAACCTGCATGTCCTGCCAATCCTTTGTGAATTTGAGGTGTTTGATATTTATATTTTTTTAATAAAGGAGTTGATGAGTTCTATGTTTGATTTTATTATTATGACCTCTGACATTGATCCAGATTTTTTTCAAACCTATATGTGTGTGTGTGTGTGTCGGTCTGTGTACCTCTATATTAAATAGCAGGTTATGCAGTGCCTCACAAGCATTTTTTTTCCTGCTTTGTCTTTGTCTCTCTCCTGGATTTACAGAGGCAGTTCCCAAACCCACAATCACTTCAGCCTGTAACTCCAACAAAACCTTGTGCCTTACCTGTGAAGGCACCACCACTGATGCTGAACCCATCACATACAGCTGGAGAGGGGTTGTGGGAGGTCTTAGACAAACAGCTGATTGTCTCTAAGGATGACACTGGCAAATCAACCAACAGCTGAAGAAGTCAGCGAGCCAGTTGGACAGGTGTTTGGCTCAGGTGAGTGGTATAGATAGGCCAGGGTGGTAGGTGTCCTAGTCGTTAAGATCGTTGAGCCAGTCACCGAAAGGTTGCTTGTTCGAATCCCTGAGCCGACGAGGTCAAAAATGTCTGAGGTGGTGCAGGTGAACATAACAGTAAGAGCAGCAACATTCACCCTCTTGCTCGTTAGTAGGCTATCTTAATGTGGTTTTGGATATATTAGATTTGTGTTTTGGGATTTTCGAAGGCTAAAAAAGTCACAATGCTCAAGTGAACCCTCAAGTGAAAATGTGGGGTTAGTAAGTGCTAAGTTATAGGTGAGGGGGAGCAAGTAGTGCTACCAATGTCTACATTTAGCTCACAACCAGTAATTCTGAAGGTCACCTTCACTGGTTCTACCTGTATTTACAGTAGTGTTTTTTCACCTTTATTTAACCAGGTAGGCTAGTTGAGAACAAGTTCTCATTTGCAACTGCGACCTGGCCAAGATAAAGCACAGCAATTTGACACATACAACACAGATACACATGGAATATACAACACTTAGTCAATAATACAATCGAACAAAAGAAAACAAAAGTCTCTATACAGTGAATGTAAATGAGGTAAGTTAAAGAGTTATGGCAATAAATAGGCCATGTGTCACGACCATCTTCCTGGAAATGACCGGACCAAGGTGCAGCGTGGTGAGCGTACCTTTACTTTTATTTAGAATGTCGCCAACAAGAAACGAAGGTGAAGCTTACAAGGGCTATAGTGCCACTAACAAATATAACTACCCACAGCTAAGGTGGCAAAACTGGCTGCCTGAGTATGATTCCCAATCAGAGACAACGATGGACAGCTGCCTCTGATTGAGAACCACACCTGGCCAAACACAAAGAAATAGAAAACAGAAATAAAGAAACTAGAATGTCCACCCTAGTCACACCCTGGCCTACCCAAAATAGAGAACATAAGCCTTTCTATGGCCAGAGATTGACACCATGCTGGCTAGTAATTACAATATAGCAATAAATACTGGAATGGTAGATGTGCAGAAGATTAATGTGCAAGTAGAGACACCGGGGAGCAAAGGAGCAAGATAAATAAATACAGTATGGGGGTGAGGTAGGTAGATAGATGGGCTGTTTACAGATGGGCTATGTACAGGTACAGTGATCTGTGAGCTGCTCTGACAGCTGGTGTTTACAGCTAGTGAGGGAGATATAAGTCTCCAGCTTCAGACATTTTTGCACTTCGTTCCAGTCATTGGCAGCAGAGAACTGGAAGGAAAGATGACCAAAGGAGGAATTGGCTTTGGGGTGACCGGTGAGATGTACCTGCTGGAGCGCGTGCTACGAGTGGGTGCTGCTATTCTGACCAGTGAGCTGAGATAAGGCGGGGCTTTACCTAGCAGAGACTTGTAGATAACCTGGAGCCAGTGGGTTTGGCAACGAGTATGAAGCGAGGGCCAACCAACGAGAGCGTACAGGTCGCAGTGGTGGGTAGTGTATGGGGCTTTGGTGCCAAAACGGATGGCACTGTGATAGACTGCATTTAATTTGTTGAGTAGAGTGTTGGAGGCTATTTTATAGATGACATCCCCAAAGTCGAGGATCGGTAGGATGGTCAGTTATACAAGGGTATGTTTGGCAGCATGAGTGAAGGATGGTTTGTTGTGATATAGGAAGCCGATTCTAGACTTAATTTTTTGGATTGAGATGCTTAAATGGCTGCAATCCCGTTAATGCAAGCGTCATGACAACAGCCAGTGAAAGTGCAGGGCGCCAATTTCAAAACATTAAAAATCTCATAATTAAAATTCCTCAAACATACATGTATCTCATAGCATTTTAAAGCTAATCTTGTTGTTAATCCCACCACAGTGTCCGATTTCAAATATGCTTTACAGCAAAAGCACCACAAATGATTATGTTAGGTCACCACATAGCCACAGAAAGACACAGCCATTTTCCAGCAAAAGATTTTCCAGCCAGAATCACAAAAACCACAAATAGAGATAAATCACTAACCTTTGATCATCTTCACCAGATGACACTCATAGGACTTCATGTTCCACAATACATGTATGTTTAGTTTGATAAAGTTCATATTTATCAAAATATGAGTTTACATTGGCGTTACATTCACTAGTTCCAAAAATATCCAGTGATTTTGTATAGCCACATCATTCAACAGAAATACTCATCATAAATGTAGATGATGATACAAGTTATACACATGGAATTATAGATATACCTCTCCTTAATGCAACCGCTGTGTCAGATTTCAAAAAACTTAACGAAAAAAGAAACCCATGCAATAATCTGAGACGGCGCTCAGAAGTAAAAGTCACAACAGCCGCAAAGATGGCGTCAACATAAACAAGAAATTGCATGATAAATGTTCTCTTACCTTTGATGATTTACATCAGAAAGCACTCCAGGAATCCCAGGTCCACAATAAATGTTTCTTTTGATCGATAATGTCCGTTATTTATGTCCAAATACCTTCTTTTGTTAGCGCATTTGGTATACATATCCAAACGCTCATTCTGGTCAGATTTACATTGGACAAATTATATTACAAGTTGAAGAAACATTTCAAACTAGGTACAGAATCAATCATTAGGATGTTTTTAACATATAGCTTCAATAAAGTTCCAACCGGAGTATTCCTTTCTGTCTTCATGAGCAATGGAACGCTAGTGGATACCATGAGGAATAAGCGTGATCAGAAAATGGCTGACTGCCAGACACTTGATAGATTCTGCTCTCATTCAGTCCCACAACACCGTAGAAGTCTCATTCAAATTTCTATTGATGGTTGACATCTAGTGGAAGCCCTAGGCAGTGCAACATCATTAATATCTCAAGGGGATTTCATTGGGGACTCTGGTGTATACATACAAAGCTCAGATTTCTCACTTCCTGTTTTGATTTCTCCTCAGGATTTTGCCTGCCATATGAGTTCTGTTATACTCACAGACATCATTCAAACAGTTTTAGAAACTTTAGAGTGTTATCTATCCAATACTAATAACAATATGCATATATTAGCAACTGAGACTGAGGAGCAGGCCATTTACTTTGGGCAACTTAGTCATCCAAGCTACTCAATACTGCCCCCAGCCATAAGACGTTAATGTGTGTCTGGAAGGAGAGTTTACAGTCTAAACAGACATCTAGGTATTTGTAGTTGTCCACGTATTCTAAGTCAGAGCCGTTCAGAGTAGTGATGCTGGACGGCGAGCAGGTGCGGGCAGTGACTGATTGAATAGCATGCATTTAGTTTTACTTGCGTTTAAGAGCAGTTGGAGGCCACGGAAGGAGAGTTGTATGACATTGAAGCTCGTCTGGAGGTTAGTTTACACAGTGTCCAGAAGTATACAGAATGGTGTCATCTGCGTAGAGGTGGATCAGAGAATCACCAGCAGCAAGAGCGACATCATTGATGTATACAGAGAAGAGAGTTGGCCCGAGAATTGAACCCTGTGGCACCCCCATACAGACTGCCAGAGGTCCGGACAACAGGCCCTCGGATTTGACACACTGAACTCGATTTGACACACTGAAATCAGTGTCACGCCCTGACCATAGAGAGCCCTTGTTTTTCTATGGTGTAGTAGGTCAGGGTGTGCCTAGGGGGTATTCTAGTTGAACTTTTCTATGTTGTGTTCTAGTTTATATTTTCTATGTTGGTGTTTTGTATGGTTCCCAATTAGAGGCAGCTGGTAATTGTTGTCTCTAATTGGGGATCATATTTAAGTAGCTTTTTTCCCACCTGTGTTTGTGGGATATTGTGTTGTGTTTGTGCTCTACGTCGTCACGTTTTGTTGTTTGTTTATTGATAAATTGTTTTTGCTTAAAGTTTCACTTTGAAATAAATATGTGGAACTCAACATCCGCTGCGCCTTGGTCCCATTATTACGACAACTGTGACAGAATATCCCACCAACAAAGGACCAAACAGTGTGAAAATAAAGTAAGGGAGTTTTGGACTTGGGAGGACATGAGGACACGAGACCCTTCCTTGGCGGGGAGTCGCCAAGGAGCATAGGGGGAAAGCGGCAACACCGGGGACCGCGGCCACAGAAACTCCAAGATTATTTTTAGGGGGAGCACATGGAGCTGGCGGCTGAGCAGAGGGAAGAGCCAGAGACTGTCAGGGAGGCGATAAGAGAAGTGGTCGGTCGACCCAAGGAGCGTACCAGATTCCGCCTGGGAATCGATGGAACAGTGTGAGGAAGGATACTGGAGAATGGAGTTAGCTAGGAGTATGTGGCAACACAGGCGTTTGGAGGAGCATGTAATCAGTCCGGCGAAACCTATGCCGGCTCCACACATCAGATCTCCAGTGCGCCTCTCCAGCCCGGTACGTCCTGTGCCTGCTCCCCGCACTCGCCCTGAAGAGCCAGAGACCGTCAGGGAGGCAATGGGGAAGTTGGGAGAGAGAGAGAGATGAGAGAGATTTTGTGCAAGTGTGTTCTGCTCAACATCCGACCAGAGGATCCGGTTAGCAATCTGGTGCAACCTGGGCCGGCTCCACGCTTCTGGCCTCCAGTGCGCCTCTCCAGTCCGGTACGTCCTGTGCCTCCTCCTTTCACTCGCCCTGAATTGCGTGTCACCAGTCCGGTGCAACCTGTGCCGTCCCCACGCATCAGGCCTCCAGTGCGCCTCCCCAGTCCGGTACGTGCTGTGCCTGCTCCTCGCACTCGCCCTGAAGGGCGTGTAACCAGTCCGGTGCCACCTGTACCGGCCTCCAGTGTGCATTCACAGTCCAGAGCTTCTGGCGACGGTTCACAGTCTGGAGCTTCCGGCGACGGTTCACAGTCCGGAGAGTCCAGGCACGGCATCCAGGCACGGCGTCCAGGCACGGCATCCAGTCCCGCTCCAAGGCTGGTACCTTCCTCTGCGCCGGTGCCCAGTCCAGGCCCAGTGTCCAGTCCCGCTCCAAGACAGGAGCCTTCCTCTGTGCCCGTGCCCACTCCAGGCCCGGCGTCCAGGCCCAGCGTCCAGGCCGCTCCATGGCCGGAGCCTTCTTCTGCACCGGTGCTCAGTCCAGGCACGGCGTCCAGTCCAGCACCAAGGGGTACGCCCTGACCATAGGGAGTCCTTGTTTCTCTATGGTGTAGTAAGTCAGGGCGTGACTAGGGGGTATTCTAGTTTAAAATGTCTATGTTGTGTTCTAGTTAATATTTTCTACATTGGTGTTTTGTATGGTTTCCAATTAGAGGCCACTAGTAATTATTGTCTCTAATTGGGGATCATATTTAAGTCGCTTTTTTTCCCACCTGTGCTTGTGGGATATTGTTTTGTGTTTGTGCACCGCGTAGTCACGTTTCATTGTTTGTTTATTAATTTATTGTTTTTACTTAAAGTTTCACTTTGAAATAAATATGTGGAACTCAACATCCTCTGCGCCTTGGTCCAGTTCTTGGGACAACCGTGACAATCAGAGAAGTAATTCAGGTGTGCATGTTGCTTATTGGTGCTATCTGATGTGTCCTCATTATTGAAGTAGCTTAGAGTATAAATGTGGGTGAAATTTTCAACAGCTCAGAGCTTGTGATCTTGCAAAATAAAGCAACTTTATTTAGTCATTTTTCAGAGAGCTCGACCTAGAAGAAGCCAGTGAGATGATGACCTTGTTTCGCAAACACCCAAAATATGTAGATCTCGAGCAGCAGAAATGACTAGCCTACTACTAGTATGTGTTTGTAATTGCCTTTTAAACCTTTTGGGGATAGGGGCAGCATTTTCACTTTTGGATGAATAGCGTGCCCAGAGTGAACTGCCTCCTACTCTGTCCCAGATGCTAATATATTCATATTATTATTAGCATTGGATAGAAAACAATCTGAAGTTTCGAAAACTGTTTGAATGATATCTGTGAGTATAACAGAACTCATATGGCAGGCGAAAACCTGAGAAAAATCCAACCAGGAAGTGGGACATCTGAGGTTTGTAGTTTTTCAAAGCTTGGCCTACCGAATACACATTGAGATATGGATGAGGCTGCACGTCCTACGGCTTCCACTAGATGTCAACCGTCTTTAGAAACTGGTTTGAGGATTCTACTATAAAGGAGGGGATCATGAGACCTCTTTGAGTCAGTGGTCTGGCAGAGAGCCTTGGTCTCATGACGCGCGCTCCCGCCAGAGTTACTTCTCGTTCCAGTGCTTTTCTGAAGACAAAGGAATTCTCTGGTTGGAACATTATTGATGTTTTATGTTAAAAACATCCTAAAGATTGATTCCATACATCATTTGACATGTTTATAAAGGACTGTAACGGAACTTTTAGAGTTTTTGTCTGGATGGATTACTGGGAAGAACACGCTAACAACAAGTGGCTATTTGGACATAAATGATGGAACTTTATGGAACAAATCAGTCATTTATTGTCGAACTGGGATTCCTGGGAGTGTCTTCCGATGAAGATCATCAAAGGTAAGAAAATATTTATGGTGTTGTTTCTAACTTTGTTGATTCCAAAATGGCGGATATTCCTCTGGCTATTTTGGCTTCTGAGCGCCGTTCTCAGATTATGCTTTTTCCGTAAAGTTTTTTTCAAATCTGACACAGCGGTTGCATTAAGGAGAAGTCTATCTTTAATTCTGTGAATAACATTTGTATCTTTTATCAATGTTTATTATGAGTATTTCTGCAAAATCACCGGATGTTTCGGAATCAAAACATTACTGCACGTAAGGCGCCAATCTAAACTGAGATTTTTGGATATAAATATGCACATTATCGAACAAAACATACATGTATTGTGTAACATGATGTCCTATGAGTGTCATCATCAAAGGTTAGTGATTAATTTTATCTATATTTCTGCTTTTTGTGACTCCTATCTTTGGCTGGAAAAATGGCTGTGTTTTTCTACTTGGCTATGACCTAACATACATTAAGGGAACATTTTGACATTTGCCATATGGTTAGTGAGAAAGTCCACATTGCAAATGTACGGTCCCTTACTAGACGTCCGAAAACATTTCTAAACTTCACGGATGGCCTCGGGCCGTGCAGCAGGGCCGGATCTTCCAGGAAGTCATCAAACAAAGTCTCTCAGACATTCGGTTTCTGTTTTATGAAATGTTAAAATTTTGGTCATTTTTCCACCGTCCCGGTAAATCACACAAGAGGGCGAGTGGAATCATATTGCAAATGTTCAAAACATCACCAATCACGACATGGCCTTATCTCCTAAACGGAAAAGACTTCAAGACGAAACTTGGTGAGCATAGGTTTGGCATCATGGGACGTTGGCCCCGAACAAGAGGGCGTCCAGGCCTCAACAGTTTTTGAGTTATGGACATTTTTCTGGGATTAAAGGTCAAAAATGAAAATAGAGCAATAATTTTTCCGCTTCATGTCAAAGGAAATTAACCTACTGTGTCAATAAAAAAAGAAGCAGCCATTTATCTATCGTAATTTAAGAGAAATCGTACAATGTCAAATTGGTGATGTTCAATTGATTTTATTTTTTTAAGTTACAGATCCAGTTGCAGCGTGTTCAGATGAATCTTTTTGAATTGTGTTTCCGAGCTATGCGAGATTTCTGTGATTTTCTGAAATAACACACACTCATTCAGCCCTGTAAATGAGTCAGTTCTTAACATAACGACTTAAAACTCAATATGATATGTGTTTACTTTCAGCATCCTGTGTAAACCCGGAAGTGCCTTAAGATTGTGTCATAGGGGGTGTTTGAAGGGTTAAAAAGGTCTGATCTTTTCAAAACTAAATATGGGTTATTAGTCAACCCTCATGAACTGTAAATCAGTCATTTCTCCCAACTGATGTCAATGAAAAGCTCTCTCACACACACACAGCAAGGATGGAGTGACAAAGTGCGGCGCAAAAAGACACTCAGAGCCTGCAATGGCATTACCATAATCTCTAGGCTGTGCCGAGTTCAACGAGATGCCTCGCTAGACTCTAGCTTGTTTGGTCTGAGCTCATAATGAAGCCTGGCCCTACATTGCAGGTGCTTTTGGGTGACAGCGGGAGAACAGTTAGGGTGAGAAGCACAATTCCTGACGTCCTCCCGATCGGAAGGAACATTCTTGACGTCCTCCGATCGGTGCAAGCCTAACCTTGACCATGTGGCATTAACCCTTAAAAGTTAAAAGAAGGTGTTTACATCCAACAGTTTTCAATGACTTCTCTCCCCATAGGAATACATTGCCTGCACTCCTAAATTCAACCTGAAGCCTATGTGGGTTATGAATGTCTTATGAACGTGTCTTCCATGACAATCCATCAGGCCACTATGAGGTCTACCTGCGTTGATTCTAAGCTTCCTGGAGCAACCGGAAGTGGTTAAAATCACCCTAAAAGTGTTTTTCCATACCCAACCAGCAGTTTGTGATAAATAGTGCATTCAACCCTGTGTAAATCGGTCAGTTCTTAACGTAAACACTTAAAACTCAGGATTCTGTAAAGGCATACCCCAATCAGGATATGTGTTTATTTATAGCTTCCTGTGCCTATCAGAAGTGCCTTAAATGGTGTCATAGGGGCTGTTTCGAAGGGTTAAAAAGGTCTGATATTTTCAAAACTTCATATGTGTGATTAGGCAACCCCATGAACTGTAAATCAGTCATGTCTCCCATAAAATTTCCAAGAAGAAAATCACACACACACAGCTAGGACATAGGGATGTAGAGACAGACAATGCCTGCAATAGTTACCTTTGTTCGAACTAAAAATAACTGTCAGATCTAGAGTTCTGAAACTTTAGAAACCTGTTTTAGACCTCAGGTCGATAGTGCGTGGTGAGTTACGTGGCACTAGAAGGTTCTCGGACCAAGAAACAGCCTTGTACATTTGCAATAACGTCAATTCATTTGGACCGTTATGAAAATTACAACATTTAGAAATGTCCCAGAGTCGCAAGACTAGGTCCATTGGAAACCGGCTCGGCCCATAGAGATGAACCCTAACGTTTCTGTCCGATAGCTCATTCAAGGACCCCGTAGCAAGGCATGGAAGAAAGTGGATTTTCAGCACCAATTAGGGTCTTGCTCGGGTACCCGAATGACCCATCGAGCGAAACTCGGGATTCGGGTCGCCTCACATAGATCTACACATAATATCAGAACTGGACCCGTAGCTAGAACGTAACTACGTGTTTTACATTTTTATTATGTTTTAAATTGAAGGCGCTGTGAATTATGTGCCAGCTCTGAAATATGTGATAGTTGGCTTTTAAACGAGTTGGAAAAAGTGGGTTTGGTGTCAGATGGTATCAGTTTGGTGTCAGAATGACATCTAATTGACTGATGGACACTGACTTGCTAGTTGACTTTTGTACATTTGCAATATGTTTTAACAGAGAGGGACCATCACCAAAATGACATTCTGAAATCAACACTAAAAATGGCGTCGCCATAGTCTCCAGACCGTGCCGAGATGCCCCGCTTGACCGTAGCTCGTTCTGAGTGCAGCAACCGTGAAAAAAGCAGACTCAAAATGAAGCCTGGCCCTAAATTTCAGGGGCTTTTGGGGGACAGCGGCACAACCGTTAGGTTTAAAAGGACAATTCAACCACAGGAATGTTCCTAAGGTTCTCCCGATCTCTGCAAGCCTAACCTTGACCGTGTGGCATTAACCCTTAACCTCTCTAGGCAACCCGACGCGCTTGCGTCCCACCTTGCCAACAATAAATGCAAATGCGCTACACCAAATGCTAATAGCACTCGTTAAAACTCAAACGTTCATTAAAATTCACATACAGGGTACTAAATTCAAGCTACACTCGTTGTGAATCTAGCCAACGAGTCAGATTTGTAAAATGCTTTTCGGCGAAAGCACGAGTAGCTATTATCTGATAGCAGGCAACACGCCGAAATACCAGAAGGGGACATAAACAAAGGAATTAGCGTAGCCGGCGCTACACAAAACGCAGAAATAAAATATAAAACATTCATTACCTTTGACGAGATTCTTTTTTGGCACTCCTATATGTCCCATAAACATCATTATTGGGTCTTTTTTTCCGATTAAATCGGTCCATATATACCCTAAATTTCGATCTATGAAAAGTGTGTGATCCAGGAAAAACAGCGTTTTAAAATGCAACGTCACTTTTTAAATTAAAAAAGTCGACGATAAACTTTCACAAAACACTTTGAAATACTTTTGTAATCCAACTTTAGGTATTAGTAAACGTTAATAATCTATCAAATTGATCACGGGGCGATGTGTATTCAATAGCTCCACGTCTTGAACTCATGGTCGAAAATTTCTCCTCCAAAACATCCTGTCGGAGACCGGAAGGAATGGGCTCTCTCTTACTCGTTTGACCAAGAAACAAAGCCCAGGCAATTGACAAGACTGGCGACATCGCGTGGAAGCTGTAGGACTTGCAATCTCAGCCCTATGTAATTTGGTTTCCCATTATTAACAATACATGCAAGTGGCGCATTGATACTTTTTCCAGTTTTCAGTGATCAGTTTTTCTTGCGCTTTTCGATGAAACACAGGCTCTGTTATAGTCACAGCCGTGATTTAATCAGTTTTAGAAACGTCCGAGTGTTTTCTATGCACACATACTAATCATATGCATATACTATATTCCTGGCATGAGTAGCAGGACGCTGAAATGTTGCGCGATTTTTAACAGAATGTTCGAAAAAGTAGGTGGTAGGCTTAACAGGTTTTAACAGTAAAACAGGGTTTTTTAATCTCACAGATTACAATGACATCTCTCCCCATAGGAATACATTGCCTGCTCCCTAAATTAAACCTAGAGCCTATGTGGGTTAATAATGCCTTATGAACCTGTCTTCAATGACAATCCGTCAGGCCACTATGAGGTCTACCTGTGTCGATTCTAAGCTTCCCGGAGCAGCCAGAAGCTGTTAAATTCACCCAAAAGGTATTTTGATGTACATAACCTGCAAATGTGAAAATGACTGCATTCAACCCTGTGTAGATCCGTCAATTCTTAACATAAAGACTTTAAACTCAGGATTCTGTAAGAGCACACCCCAAGCAAGATATGTGTTTACTTGTAGCTTCCTGTGCCAACCGGAAGTGCCTTTAATTGGGGTCACAGTGTCTGTTTCGAAGGGTTAAAAAGTCACATCTTTCCAAAACTTCCTATGTGGGACAAGGTAACCCTCATGAACTGTAAATCAGTCATTTCTCCCAACAGATGTCAAAGAAAAACCTCTCACTCGCACACACACGCACACAGCAAGGATGGAGTGACAAAGTGTGGTGCTTAAAGACACACAGAGCCTGCAATGGCATTACCATAATCTCTAGGCTGTACCGAGTTCAACGAGGTGCCCCGCTTGACCGTAGCTCGCTCGGTCTAAGCACAGCGACCATGAGAAAAAGTATGCCCAAAATGAAGCCTGGCCCTAAATGTCATTTGCTTTTGGGTGACAGTGAGAGAACCGTTAGGGTGAAAAGCACAATTCGACCTCAGGTACGTTCCTGAGAAACTCCCGATCTGAGCAAGCCTAACCTTGACCGTGTGGCATTAACCCTTAACAGTAAATCAGGGATTTTTGATCTCACAGATTACAATGACATCTCTCCTTTTAGGAATACATTGCCTGCTACCCTAAATTCAACCTAGAGCCTATGTGGGTTAATAATGTCTTATGAACCTGTCTTCGATGACAATCCATCAGGCCACTATGAGGTCTACCTGTGCACAGTGCATTTGCAATATGATTCAACAGTGAAAAAACATCCCCAAATGGACATGAGGAAATCAACACAACGAGCGATGGAGAGGAACGACTATCACTGCCCGGCCATCATGAGTTCATCATGCCAGTCAATTTAGCATTTCTGCAGTATTTTTGAGCATGACAAAAAAAATGGTAAATGCACATTGAAACATACTAAAATGCACAACCGTGCACCTGGAACGGGTTACCAGGAGCACACTTTTAAATGGTTTTTAATGCCATTATGGGGTAGCAAGGGGTCCACGGTTGGGTAGGGAGCACCCCCACCCGTGCCCATCCAATAGGGGTGCCCTTGTCATTTTGGACGTTTTTCAAAAAATTGTTAAAAAACAACAGTCCCACTTCTCCTCATCATACATGACAAATAAACCATCTAGGTTGATTCATGACTTAACATAGTGCTATATATCATTTTGGCAGGCAAATGGACATAACATCCTGATTTGGCAAGTTCAAATCTTTCATATTGCATTTGGAAATTTCTTATGGCATTTTGCCCCCAAAAAAGTGACTTTTTTTACTTTTGACTTCCTATGAATTACATTGTAAAAATAAAAAAATATGATAATTAAATATGACAAAAGTATGTTGATACAGTTATTATACATGTGTAATTGACACAAAAATCGAAAGAATTTCGAAAAACAGTCCAGAAAGCACTTTTTTAAGGGGTTGATAAGTTTTTTCAAATGTTTTGCCATTTTGGACCTTTGACTTCATATGAAATTATATTGCATATGGACAAAACATATGCCTTATGCACAAGTAAAAAATTTTTTTTTAGATAATGATAATAAAATTTGACAAAAGTATATTCATACAGTTCTTACACATGTGTAATTGACAAACAAATCGAAAGAATTTTGAAAAAATGGTCAGAAAGCACTTTTTAAGGGGGTGATACGTTTTTGAAAAAATTTTTACATTTTTCAAAATTTTACTTTTGGGTCTTGACTTGTGTTACATTTGCAATATGAAAAACCACGGTGGAGCGCACTCGCCATCTGTTGGATTTTGGAGTGTTACACTTGGCATTTGCCATATGGCATTTGCAATCAACTTTGAATGAAACAACGCCGAATTGAGTGGTATTGGACACCGTGTATGTTTGTACGGTGCCAATGACTTCCCATTCATTTTTGTCCATTTCTGGGGGGTGTTCCCTTACATAATCATATGTTGTGCTTTCGCTGTAAAGCATTTTTGAAATCGGACACCGATGGGTAGATTAACAAGATGTTTATCTTTGTTTATTTGCTGTATTGGACTTGTTAATGTGTGAAAGTTACATATAAAAAAAAAAATGAATTTCGCGTACTGCCTTTTCAGAGAAATGTTGTCGAGGGGTTCCGCCTGTGCTAGAAAGATGTACTTGCGATTCTTCACCACCAGTGATGCAGAATGTTGAAATCAAACGGAAGTAAAGGGGCGGGACTCCGCAAAGGCGGAGAATTTAACGGAAAACAGGAAGTGAAAAATGTTCCCCCTTTGTTAGCTTAGCATCCCGTGCAAGCTAATCTACGTTGATCAGAAATATCACTTCTAAGCACAAAATAGGGTCCTCTCACCATGGAAAGGGTGGGTTTACTAGTGATGTCTGACATTAAACCATTCAGCATACTTTGCTAGCGTTATGTTGACCGGAGCGACAGGGTACATAAATACAGATATGCCCGTGGTCTGCCCACACTTGCTTAGTGCGGTAGGCGGACAGAATACTTTGGTTCGGTCCCGAGTTTCTAACCTTACTGGCTCTCTGCCCTTGCTCTAGAAGTTAAATAGTACCGTTTGGCCTAACGGACTAAATCTGGAATTTATCACTCATTGCTATCGACACAGGACCGGAGGCACTCCCAAAATATCTTGTTCCAAAATGGAAACACACACACAACCAATTTGTATAGAAATCATTCTGTTTGTACAATTCTGTTTGCACAATTGATATGTAGAATTCCACAGCAAAGTCCAATTCTATTTTAGATTCCTCGCACGGAGGCGTCATAAATGTATATTATCAAAATGACCCAAATGTGCATCCTAGTTTTAAAGTCCTCACAGGTTAATCATGTAACTGTAATTAACTAAGAAGTTGGTGCACCAAGGAAAATATTCAGATTACAAAGTTATAATTTCCTAATATAACTTTTCAGATATTTTATATCTGATCAATTAGTCTTCGAATTAATGAATTATTGACTTTACCTCACGTTAATCTCATTCCAAACGACGTAAATTGTTGGTTATCTGCACGAACCCAGTCTTCACTATGAGTCATCCATATATCAATTGTCTTAAATCATTTATTTATTAACTAACTAAACAATCGCAGAAGAGCACAATCAAACAAAGTAAATATGGTTACAAGAAATGATAGGGGGATGTGCCGGCATGGTGGCTTGGTGTACAAAAGCGAGTGGGGTCGACTGAGATAAGACAACACACAGTTGATAATTATAACAATTGAAATGCTAATCCTTTTCACATGAATGCTCACTCATTCGGGAACAATTGCAATCAATATACAGTGCCTTGCGAAAGTATTCTGCCCCCTTGAACTTTGCGACCTTTTGCCACATTTCAGGCTTCAGACATAAAGATATAAAATTGTATTTTTTTGTGAAGAATCAACAACAAGTGGGACACAATCATGAAGTGGAACGACATTTATTGGATATTTCAAACTTTTTTAACAAATCAAAAACTGAAAAATTGGGCGTGCAAAATTATTCAGCCCCGTTAAGTTAATACTTTGTAGCGCCACCTTTTGCTGCGATTACAGCTGTAAGTCGCTTGGGGTATGTCTCTATCAGTTTTGCACATGGAGAGACTGAAATCTTTTCCCATTCCTCCTTGCAAAACAGCTCGAGCTCAGTGAGGTTGGATGGAGAGCATTTGTGAACAGCAGTTTTCAGTTCTTTCCACAGATTCTCGATTGGATTCAGGTCTGGACTTTGACTTGGCCATTCTAACACCTGGATATGTTTATTTTTGAACCATTACATTGTAGATTTTGCTTTATGTTTTGGATCATTGTCTTGTTGGAAGACAAATCTCCGTCCCAGTCTCAGGTCTTTTGCAGACTCCATCAGGTTTTCTTACAGAATGGTCCTGTATTTGGCTCCATCCATCTTCCCAACAATTTTAACCATCTTCAAACCTGTCCCATGTTTGACAGTGGGGATGGTGTGTTCAGAGTGATGAGCTGTGTTGCTTTTACGCCAAACATAACGTTTTGCATTGTTGCCAAAAAGTTCAATTTTGGTTTTATCTGACCAGAGCACCTTCTTCCACATGTTTGGTGTGTCTCCCAGGTGGCTTGTGGCAAACTTTAAACGACACTTTTATGGATATCTTTAAGAAATGGCTTTCTTCTTGCCACTCTTCCATAAAGGCCAGATTTGTGCAATATACGACTGATTGTTGTCCTATGGACAAGTCTCCCACCTCAGCTGTAGATCTTTGCAGTTCATCCAGAGTGATCATGGGCCTCTTGGCTGCATCTCTGATCAGTCTTCTCCTTGTATGAGCTGAAAGTTTAGAGGGACGGCCAGGTCTTGGTAGATTTGCAGTGGTCTGATACTCCTTCCATTTCAATATTATTGCTTGCACAGTGCTCCTTGGGATGTTTAAAGCTTGGGAAATCTTTTTGTATCCAAATCCGGCTTTAAACTTCACAACAGTATCTCGGACCTGCCTGGTGTGTTCCTTGTTCTTCATGATGCTCTCTGCGCTTTTAACGGACCTCTGAGACTATCACAGTGCAGGTGCATTTATACAGAGACTTGATTACACACAGGTGGATTGTATTTATCATCATTAGTCATTTAGGTCAACATTGGATCATTCAGAGATCCTCACTGAACTTCTGGAGAGAGTTTGCTGCACTGAAAGTAAAGGGGCTGAATAATTTTGCACGCCCAATTTTCAGTTTTTGATTTGTTAAAAAAGTTTGAAATATCCAATAAATGTCGTTCCACTTCATGATTGTGTCCCACTTGTTGTTGATTCTTCACAAAAAAATACAGTTTTATATCTTTATGTTTTAAGCCTGAAATGTGGCAAAAAGTCGCAAAGTTCAAGGGGCCGAATACTTTCGCAAGGCACTGTACATGTAATCAGTTACTCCTCAACCCTTGGGGTTTCTACCAGGTGTTTCCAGGGTTGGGTAGGTTACATGAAGTCAGTTACTCCCCAACCCTTGGGGTTTCTACCAGGTGTTTCCAGGGTTGGGTAGGTTACATGTAGTCAGTTACTCCCCAACCCTTGGGGTTTCTACCAGGTGTTTCCAGGGTTGGGTAGGTTACATGTAGTCAGTTACTCCCCAACCCTTGGGGTTTCTACCAGGTGTTTCCAGGGTTGGGTAGGTTACATGTAGTCAGTTACTCCCCAACCCTTGGGGTTTCTACCAGGTGTTTCCAGGGTTGGGTAGGTTACATGTAGTCAGTTACTCCCCAACCCTTGGGGTTTCTACCAGGTGTTTCCAGGGTTGGGTAGGTTACATGTAGTCAGTTGCTCCCCAACCCTTGGGGTTTCTACCAGGTGTTTCCAGGGTTGGGTAGGTTACATGTAGTCAGTTACTCCCCAACCCTTGGTTTTCTACCAGGTGTTTCCAGGGTTGGGTAGGTTACATGTAGTCAGTTACTCCCCAACCCTTGGGGTTTCTACCAGGTGTTTCCAGGGTTGGGTAGGTTACATATAGTCAGTTACTCCCCAACCCTTGGGGTTTCTACCAGGTGTTTCCAGGGTTGGGTAGGTTACATGTAGTCAGTTACTCCCCAACCCTTGGGGTTTCTACCTCTGCCCCCCAATGATAACATATTATTGGCCTATTGTTTGGCAAGGAGAGAGATTTTAACAGCTGAAATTGTACATGGTAACCCACACTTCTCCCCTTTATTTTGGCATCAGTTTATTTTAAGGGCTATACATAAACCACACGTAGCATAATAACCACATATCTGTAAACTGATAACTGTTATTGTGGTTAATATGTACAGTTGAAGTCGGAAGTTTACATTTAAACTCAGTTTTTCACAATTCCTGACATTTAATCTTAGTAAAAATTCCCTGTCTTAGGTCAGTTCGGATCACCACTTTATTTCGAGAATGTGAAATGTCTGAATAATAGTAGCGAGAATGATTAATTTAAGCCTTTATTTCTTTCATCACATTCCCAATGGTCAGAAGTTTACATACACTCAATTAGTATTTGGTAGCATTGTCTTTAAATTGTTTAACTTGGGTTCAAACGTTTCGGTTAGCCTTCCACAAGCATTCCACAATATGTTGGGTGAATTTTGGCCCATTCCTCCTGACAGAGCTGGTGGACTGAGTCAGGTTTGTAAGGCCTCCTTGCTCACACACGCATTTTCGGGTATGAAAAAACATTTATTTTTACTGCTCTAATTACATTGGTAACCAGTTTATAATAGAAATAATTGACCTCGGGTTTGCATTGCGTCGTGCATAAAAACAGTCCATAGTGATGGTATACTAGCCATATACCACACCTCCTTGGGCCTTATGTCGTTCTGCCCCTGAGCAAGGCAGCTTACCCACTGTTCCCCCGGATGCCGAACACGTGGATGTCGATTAAATGCGGAAGACACATTTCAGTTGAATGTATTCAGTTGTACAACTGACTAGGTATCCCCCTTTCCCATTTACCCCTTTTTTGTTAAGTATAACCAGATTACCCACACCAGCAAGGCTGTGATAACCAGAGAGAGTGAGGAAGAGAAGAAGCCGTTACTAGATGAGGCAGGATCTACTGATAACACAGGTGATGTTGTGAGTAACAGCCACCTCAAATGAAATTTCCTGAATCAGGGCCGGAATTCCAATGCCTTCCAGCATAGATCTCAAGTGAGGACACTGACTCAGGAATAATGGAAAGAGAGAGGGAGTGAAGGAAGAGAGTAAGGGAGGGGAGGAGGCTATGTCACGGGCTCATCTGACCCCTCCAAAGCCCAGAGATGGATACAGCCTGAAGCACAATCAGGATACACTGTGGGGGACAGAGGATTATGGGAATGGATCTGACCAGGAGTCACATAAGGCAATGGTCTGAGATTATGATGCAGAGACAGGGGGAGATGAAGAGAATGAGGGAAGACGAGATGGAGAGGGGAGGGAGAGGGTAGAAGAGATGGAGAGGGGAAGGAAGAGAAAACACAGGATGAAGAGAAGGAAGAGGAGGAATCCAGCAGAGCCCCACTCAACAGCCAGACTGACGGTCAGAGGTCTCCACCAACCCCTCAGAGAAAGAACAAATATGGAGCGTCAGAGATAGAGGTGAAAGAACCCAACTCCTCCCAAACAAACACCCCCATCCTGAATTCCCATACATCAAGACCCAAGGAATACCCTGATCTATAAGACAATATCATGGCTATCAGATGGGTGTAGAACAAGGAAGCGTAGTGAATACAATGGAAACCCAGAGGAGCAGTGGTCAGGTGGACCGAGAGGGAGGAAGACCTGACCTATCAGTTCTGAAGAGACCCACTAACTCAGTGTCAGACAGTACAGACAGTCCTGATAGAAGCAGTCCAGGATTGTCAGCTGGTCTCAGAGCGAGAGCATGTAGGTACAATATCTACTCCAGTAAACTACAGTTCAGGTGCACCTTCCAGAGCAGTAGACATGAGCTCAGATACAATTTGTACAGCATTAGAGAGTAGCTCAGATACTCTGTCTACTTCACAGGGAAGTTTAGGAAATCCTCTGTACCAACAGAGACCAGACCAGTACAACTACAGAGTCTGTACCAGAAGAAGCCAGTTGAAAAGCACTTGTTGAATATATAGTTTGTTTGATAAATATTTTGATTCTGTACAGGGAAGGTTTGTTTCTCTCCAGTAAACTCATCTCTCCTTTTCTATCTCTTTTGGGTTATCATGTATCATATTGTTATCCTGTATGTGCTGTCATGTTTAGGCTACTATGACTTTTATGAACTCTCAATAATGTGAATTATAATGAAATCTTGATCCATGCAACAAGATGGCAAATGTATTATTTCATAAGAAAATATTTCATTGTGTGATTGTTTTAGTGTGCATGCCTCATACAGTAGGCCCAGTGGACAGGAGGAAAATTAAATGAACTATAGTTATTAAGTTACCTTTGAATATTACAATATTGCCAACTTTGGTTACATTATAGCACAGTGATCCTATCCATTCTTAATTATATATATAATTCTGTACATTGCAGCCAATTATACACACAGGGAGGCGCCAGAGACCAGGTATGTATGGGCAAGGATTATTCCAGACGTTGGGGAAGAATTAAAAAAAAAGTTATTATAGCATATCAACATAATACAATGTGTTGGTTGGTATACAGTGTGATTGTATTTCAGCTATTAAACATGATTTACAAATCAAATGGAACGTCATTTTCAACCAAGTGGTCATGACTTCAGAGGAAGGCAGAGGGAGGAACTAAAATCCACATTTTACTTTCACTTTCACAGCCTCTGTAGACAAGGTTATGAACCACATAGTGTTTTAGCATATATCATTTGAACTTACTTGTATTTACTATAGAAATAAAAACGAACTAACAAAGATGTCCAAACGTATGCTTATCAGATTGTGCTTCTGGTTTTATCTGGTGCGAACGGTGGTCTCCGAAGGTAAGTTGAACCGACTGGCGGGCCGAATGTAGCGTTTGGCCTACCTAATATTTGTTAGGCTACTTGTTTGCTATTGTGTGCTAGTTGTATAGCCTAGCCTACAACAACATACTAAACGTGCCTTATGAACACCGCGCTGCAGCCGCCGAGTGGGATTCATAAAGAAAATAAGGAACATGGCAATCTAAAATCATAAACGACATTATGGAGTGATAGTCTAAACACACCTCTTCCTATTGAATAATGGTTTTAAACGACGTCTGTGTGGGTTACGTTACGGACCGCACCCTTCATATTCCGTTTAGCTACACACAGAGCCAACTTCAGGAAGTTATCAGATGTTGAATCCTGGCCCTAACCAAGGCTAAAACCTACAGACGGGTCTGCGTGATCATGGCAGGCCCTGCGTTATGGGCGAGCCTTAGGAGCCTTCGGGGGCCCATCCAAATAAAATATTGAAATATTGATCATTTATTTGACTGAGACGCACTCCGACAGTAAGACCCATCAATCTCAGATTAAGAACCCGAGCGAGCGAAACAGTGCTCCTCTGTCTCTGTATGTGTAGACAATGTATCTGATTCTGTCTGGACCAAAAGAGTATGGCATGTTATATCAGATCCAGAGGCCAGATAAAGGAGGCTGGCTTCCCTAAAGTATTTGGGATGCCAAGGCAGCAGCTACTTTTCCTGGGGTCCAAACACATTAAGGCACTTACTTACATTACACACAAAACAAAGATAAAACACTACATCATATCACATTATTACACCACTACACATCTACAATACAACATGTATAATACCACCATACAACAATATTACAATGTACATCTGTGTAGAGTGTGTGTGCTGGTAGGGTAGCCTAGTGGTTAGAGCTTTGGACTAGTAACAGAAAGGTTGCAAGTTCAAATCCCTGAGCTGACAAGGTACAAATCTGTCATTCTGCCCCTGAACAGGCAGTTAACCCACTGTTCCTAGGCTGTCATTGAAAATAAGAATTTGTTCTTAACTGACTTGCCTAGTAAAATAAAGGTAATATTAATTAGTGTGTGTCTCTTCATGGTACCTGCTGTTCCATAAAGTGTATTTGTATCTGTTTTTTATAATCTGATTCTACTACTTGCATCAGTTACCTGATGTGGAACAGAGTTCCATGTAGTCATGGCTCTATGTAGTACTGTGCGCCTCCCATAGTCTGTTCTGGACCGGGGGATTGTGAAGAGAGCTCTGGTGACATGTCTTGTGGGGTATGCATGGGTGTCTGAGCTGTGAGCTAGTAGTTTAAACAGACAAGCTCAGTGCATTCAGATTGTCAACACCTCTTACAAAAACAAGTATTGATGAAGTCAATCTCCTCCACTTTCAGCCATGAGAGATTGACATGCATATCATTAATGTTAGCTCTCCGTGTACATTTAAGGGCCAGCCGTGCTTAAACTTTCATGCAGATAGGTAGAAACAGTAAGATAAGTTGTAAGCTTCCCCAAACATGAAACCCACGAGCTGCCTATGAGCTTCACTATAACATCTTGTAAAAAAAATGTGAACGCGCAAGCCGTGTCCACCTATGGATATCAAAGGCCCATTCATCTGGTTAGTTCTGCTCGCACGATCCCTCAACATTATCAGGACAGAGAAACTACACATGCTCATTGCTCACATGGAGCACTGAAAACAAAAGACAATAAAAAAAATGTACAACTCCTAAATGACGGTTATTAAATTAACCTAAATTTGTTTCTCACAAGTGTAGTAGGTTGTGAACTCTGCAAACAATGTTTCCACTCCAAAAATGATGACGGTAAATGAATGGAATGCTTGCATTAACAGTAATTCATGTAACCAAATGCCAGTGATGAATGGTGTATTTAGGCCTACTGGTTACATACAGCGCATTCGGAAAGTGTTCAGACCTCTTTTTACACATTTTGTTACGTTACAGCTTTATTCTTAAATGGATTCAATAGAAAATGTTCCTCATCACAATACCCCATTAATGACAAACTGAAAACAGTTTTTTAGAAATCTTTGCAAATTTATTACAAATTAAAAACAGAAATACGTTATTTAGAGGGATTGGGTTAAATGCAGAAGATACATTTCAGTAGAATAAATTCAGTTGTACAACTGACTAGGTATCCCCCTTTCCCTTTACATGGGGTATTGATCCAAATCAAAAGGGCAAACAATTCACACAATGTAACAATGAATGTGCAAGAATTGTCCGGAGACTGCGGGCTTATTCAGGACAGATTTTGGTGAGAGTGAACCCTCTCGCTGAGCCTCTTCCTCTCTCTGCTGAAACTAGCAAGTGAAACAGCGCCCCTCTGTTTTACTATATGTAGCCCATGTATCTGGTACTGTCTGGCCAGAAAAAGTATGACATGTCATACTCCCTTTGTCCAGACAGCATCAGATACATGATCTACAGATACAGAGACAGAGGGGCGCTGTTTCGCTCGCTCTGATGCTTTATCTGAGATGGATGATTCTTTCTGTTGGCATGCGTCTCGGTCAAATAAATGATCAATATTTAAATATTTTATTTGGAGGAGGAGGCAAGGAGGTACAGTAGGGTGGGCAGGCCCCCATAACGCCTTCCATCCTTTATGCACACATTTTGATATAATAACCATCACATCGAAGTAAACTTGGAGTTATGTGATAATATGTTGTGTGGTCCTCCCGCTATGACTCGGGAAGGTACTGTATGTAGTTTATTAGACTACAGATGACATAAATGATGATGAACTTCGCATGGTGGTGAAAGTGCAAGGTTATGAGTTTGATGCTCCTTTCCATTAAATATTGACATTCTTATTTTGGTGACATGATGATCGATGCTTTGCGGCCATTTGACAAATAAAAATAATAATTGCTCTTATCCATAATAATGTCATAATGTAGATAGTTTACCCCACTGTAGCTGTTGGCTAGAGCGCATGTGCCAAGACCAGATTGGGCACATTTACTATGTAACACAACAGTCTATAATACAGTCTATATAACGCACCAGTCCATATCTTGCAACAGTCAATATAACACAACAGTCTATATAATGCAGCAGTCTATTTAACGCAGCAGTCTACTCTAGATAACACAACAGACAACAGTCTATATAGCGCACAACAGTCTATATAACACAACAGTCTATATAATATAGTCTATATAACACACAGCAGTCTATATAACACACAACAGTGTATATAACACAAGTCTATATAGCGCAACAGTCTATATAACACAACAATCTATATAACACAACAGTCTATATAACGCAGCAGGCTATATAACACAAGTCTATATAGCGCAACAGTCTATATAATGCACAACAGTCTACATAATGCATAACAGTCTATATAACGCACAACAGTCTATATAATGCACAACAGTCTATATAACACAACAGTATATATAACACCACTGTCTATATAACACAACAGTCTATATAACACCACTGTCTATATAACAGACAAATGTCTATATAACATAGCAGTCTATAAAGCACAGCAGCCTGTAACAGAGATCTGTATCCTGCAGCACTAATTCCAAAGCGTTTTGGGACACTGTAAAGTCCATGGAGAATAAGAACACCTCCTCCCAGCTGCCCACTGCACTGAGACTAGGAAACACTGTCACCACTGATAAATCCACGATAATCGAGAATTTCAATAAGCATTTCACTACGGCTGGCCATGCTTTCCACCTGGCTACCCCAACCCGGTCAACAGCTCTTTTCTCTGTATATACCAATGATGTCGCTATTGCTGCGGGTGATTCTTTGATCCACCTCTACGCAGACGACACCATTCTGTATACCTCTGGCCCTTCTTTGGACACTGTTAACAAACCTCCAAACAAGCTTCAAATCCATACAACACTCCTTCTGTGGCTTCCAACTGCTCTTAAATGCAAGTAAAACTAAATGCATGCTCTTCAACCGACTGCTGCCCGCACCTGCCCACCCGACTAGCATCACTACTCTGGACGATTCTGACTTAGAATATGTGGACAACTACAAATACCTAGGTGTCTGGCTAGACTGTAAACTCTCCTTCCAGACTCACATTCAGCATCTCCAATCCAAAGTTAAATCTGAATCGGCTTCCTATTTTGCAACAAAGCCTCCTTCACTCATGCTGCCAAACATACCCTCGTAAAACTGACTATCCTACCGATCCTTCACTTTGGCGATGTAATTTACAAAATAGCCTCCAACACTCTACTCAGCAAATTGGATGCAGTCTATCACAGTGCCATCCGTTTTGTCACCACAGCCCCATATACTACCCACCACTGCGACCTGTATGCTCTCGTTGACTGGTCCTCGCTACATATTCATTGCCAAACACATTGGCTCCAGGTCATCTATAAGTCTTTGCTAGGTAAAGCTCCACCTTATCTCAGCTCACTGGTCACCATAGCAGCACCCACCCGTAGCACGCACTCCAGCAGGTATATTTCACTGGTCATCCCCAAAGCCAACACCTACTTTGGCCGCCTCTCCTTTCAGTTCTCTGCTACCTATGACTGGAACGAATTGCAAAAACCACTGAAGTTGGAGACTTATATCTCCCTCACTAACTTTAAGTGTCAGCTGTTAGAGCAGCTTATACTGATCGCTGCAGCTGTACACAGCCCATCTGTAAATAGCCCATCCAACCAACTACCTACCTCATCCCCATATTTGATTTTGTTTTTCTGCTCTTTTGCACACCAGTATTTCTACTTGCACATCCTCATCTGCACATATATCGCTCCAGTGTAAATTTCTCAATTGTAATTCATTTGCCACCATTGGCCTATTTATTGCCTTACCTCCATACTTCATTTGCACACACTGTATAGAGATTTTTCTATTATGTTATTGACTGTATGTTTGTTTATCCTATGTGTAACTCTTTGTTGTTGATTTTTTCGCACTGCTTTGCTATATCTTGGCCAGGTCGAAGTTGTAAATGAGAACTTGTTTTCAACTGGCCTACCTGGTTAAATAAAGCTGAAATAAAATAAAAAATATAACGCACAGCAGTCTATATAACACAGCAGTCTATATAACACAGCAGTCTATATAGATTCCAAGAACACAGGATGAGATGTTACTATCCTTTGTGCAAGCACTTCCAAGAGTTAATGAACAGTGAGCGTGGTGAAATTTGGGGAGCGCATCGTCAGTAGTGTACCTTTGGTTCCTAGGGTGTTTCGGCCTTTCACACTATACACCCTCCCCAAAGGCAGCCAGCGACAGGGTGATCAATCCTACGCTTGCGTCCCATTCCCAATTAGTCATAGGAGTTGCCTTGTTGTTGATAGCCTGGCCAACTGGCCTACCTGGTTAAATAAAGCTGAAATAAAATAAAAAATATAACGCACAGCAGTCTATATAACACAGCAGTCTATATAACACAGCAGTCTATATAACACAGCAGTCTATATAACACAACAGACTGCAATCTTTATACCGCAGCAGTCTGTATAACGCACAACAGTCTGTATAACGCACAACCGTCTGTATAACGCACCACAGTCTGTATAACGCACAACAGTCTGTATAACACACAACCTTCTGTATAACGCACAACCGTCTGTATAACGCACAACCGTCTGTATAATGCACAACAGTCTATATACTGCAACAGTCTGTATAACGCACAACAATCTATATATCGCAACAGTCTGTATAACGCACAACCGTCTGTATAACGCACAACCGTCTGTATAACGCACAACCGTCTGTATAACGCACAACAGCCTGTATAACGCACAACCGTCTGTATAACGCACAACCGTCTGTATAACGCACAACAGCCTGTATAACGCACAACAGTCTGTATAATGCACAACAGTCTATATACTGCAACAGTCTGTAAAACGCACAACCGTCCGTATAACGCACAACCGTCTGTATAACTCACAACAGCCTGTATAACGCACAACCGTCCGTATAACGCACAACCGTCTGTATAACACACAACCGCCTGTATAACGCACAACCGTCTGTATAACGCACAACCGTCTGTATAACGCACAACAGTCTGTATAACGCACAACAATCTATATATCGCAACAGTCTGTATAACGCACAACCGTCCGTATAACGCACAACCGTCTGTATAACGCACAACCGTCTGTATAACGCACAACAGTCTGTATAACGCACAACAATCTATATATCGCAACAGTCTGTATAACGCACAACCGTCCGCATAACGCACAACCGTCTGTATAACGCACAACCGTCTGTATAACGTATAACGACAACAACAGTCTGTATAACTGTATAAGCACAACAATCTATATATCGCAACAGTCTGTAAACGCACAACCGTCCGTATAACGCACAACCGTCTGTATACTGCCAGTCTGTATAACTCACAACAGCCTGTATAACGCACAACCGTCCGTATAACGCACAACACAAACCGTCTGTATAACACACAACCGCCTGTATAACGCACAACCGTATCTGTATAACGCACAACCGTCTGTATAACGCACAACAGTCTGTATAACGCAACCGTCCAACAATCTATATATCGCAACAGTCTGTATAACGCACAACAGTCTGTATAACGTCTTTATAACGCACAACCGTCTGTATACTGCAACAGTCTGTATAACGCACAACCGTCTGTATAACACACAACCGCCTGTATAACGCACAACCGTCTGTATAACGCACAACAGTCTGTATAACGCACAACAATCTATATATCGCAACAGTCTGTATAACGCACAACCGTCTTTATAACGCACAACCGTCTGTATACTGCAACAGTCTGTATAACGCACAACCGTCTGTATAACACACAACCGCCTGTATAACGCACAACCGTCTGTATAACGCACAACCGTCTGTATAACGCACAACAGTCTGTATAACGCACAACAATCTATATTTCGCAACAGTCTGTATAACGCACAACAGTCCGTATAACACACAGTCTGTATAACGCACAACGTCTGTATAACACACAACCGCCTGTATAACGCACAACCGTCTGTATAATTCACAACCGTCTGTATAACGCACAACAATCTATATTTCGCAACAGTCTGTATAACGCACAACCTTCTGTATAACGCACAACAGCCTGTATAACGCACAACCGTCTGTATAACGCACAACCGTCTGTATAACGCACAACAGCCTGTATAACGCACAACCGTCTGCATAACGCACAACCGTCTATATAACGCACAACAGTCTATATAACGCACAACAGTTTATATAACACAACAGTCTATATAACGTAGCAGTTTGTGACAAACCATCAGTATAGTTGAAAATGCTTTGGAACCCATTTAAACTTGTATTTTTCATTTGGTACATGGGAATTTATCTGCAAAAGTTATTTTTATGTAAAGTGAAAGGGAATGTGGATACCTAGTCAGTTGTACAACTGAATGTATTCAACTGAAATGTGTCTTCCTCATTTAACCTGTAACCCCTCTGAATCAGAGATGTGTGGAGGGCTATGTACACTACCTCATAACTCAGACTTTCATCATCAAAAAGTCAGTCTGATGGAAACATATCTCTGAGGGGAAATGTGATTATTGTTTTATGCAGATTTTAGAATAATAGCATGAAAATCTGTCGCAGATCGGATGGAAACCTAGCTAGTGATATGATAGTGGACAGGGTGTAGACAAAGACTTTAATCTGTGGTGTAGTCTAGATACATTTCTGCTCCGGTGGTGGTGGTGGGGGGGGGGGATACTAGTCACAGTGTTCAGACTACATAGACCAGATACACCCAGCAAGCAGAATTCTAGATATAAACAGTAAAGGTTGATAATAATGTGAGTTCAATGCCAATAGGGTTAGGACTACATATTTATACCCTAACCCTAATGTGTTCCCCTGGATACATTGATACTCTGATACATGTTTGAAATGTCTGCTTTTCCAGATCTTTATCTTCAAGTGAGAGGTGAGCTGATGTTAAAACCAGACACATCCACAGTGACTGACCCCATCACAATAGTCCTATGGAAGCATGGGAAGAACAAGGTGGCAGACTGGAACAAGGATTTTGGTGGTCTGGAAATCTATGGTGCCTTCAAAGAGCGTACAACCCTGAACCAGACTACTGGAGAGCTGAGAATCAGTGGATTGATGAAAACAGACAGTGGAGTTTATTCTGTGGAGTTCAACGACAAACTGCTTGACAAGACATATACATTATCTGTTATCAGTAAGTGTTTCTGTGTGCTTGTGTGTGTGTGTGCTTGTGTGGTTGTGTAGAAACAGCAGGTTATGTATTGCAGTGCCTCACAAGCATTTTCCTAATTGATTCCTGTTTCTTTCCTCTTTACAGAGGCAGTCCCCAAACCCACAATCACTTCTTCCTGTAACCCAGTCTATATAACACAACAGTCTATAACACAACAGTCTATAACACAACCGTCTATATAACACAACAGTCTATATAACACAACAGTCTATATAACAACAGTCTATATAGCACAACAGTCTATATAACGCAACAGTCTATAACACAACAGTCTATAACACAACAGTCTATATAACACAACAGTCTATTTAACACAACAGATAAGTCTATATAACACAACAGACAACAGTCTATATAACACAACAGTCTATTTAACACAACAGTCTATATAACAACAGTCTATATAGCACAACAGTCTATATAACGCAACAGTCTATAACACAACAGTCTATAACACAACAGTCTATATAACACAACAGTCTATTTAACACAACAGATAAGTCTATATAACACAACAGACAACAGTCTATATAACACAACAGTCTATATAGCACAACAGTCTATATAACACAACAGTCTATAACACAACAGTCTATAACACAACCGTCTATATAACACAACAGTCTATATAACACAACAGTCTATATAACAACAGTCTATATAGCACAACAGTCTATATAACGCAACAGTCTATAACACAACAGTCTATAACACAACAGTCTATATAACACAACAGTCTATTTAACACAACAGATAAGTCTATATAACACAACAGACAACAGTCTATATAACACAACAGTCTATTTAACACAACAGATAAGTCTATATAACACAACAGACAACAGTCTATATAACACAACAGTCTATAACACAACAGACAACAGCCTATATAGCACAGCAGTCTATATAACGCAACAGTCGTGTTGCAGCTGTGTAGAAACAGCAGGTTCTGTATTGCAGTGCCTCACAAGCTTTTTCCCAAATGATTTCTGTTTCTTTCCTCTATTTACAGAGGCAGTCCCCAAACCCACCATCACTTCTTCCTGTAACCCAGACAAAACCTCCTGCACTCTGACCTGTGAGGGCAACACCACTGATGCTGAACCAGTCACCTACAGCTGGAAAAAGGGAGAGGGGCGTGGAGGTCTTAGACAAACAGCTAAGTGTCTCTAAGAACTGACACTGGCAAATCAGCCAATGGTATCAAGTACACCTGCAAGCTGAGTAATGCTGTTAGTTCGCAAGTCAGTGAGCCAGTGGTAGAGGTGTTTGGTCCAGGTGAGGGGACACTCATAAGTGTTTTACAGTCTAATGTATTGATATATTAGTAACACTGCTAGTGTTGTAGGACATTTGAGTGTGGCAAAATGTTGAGTTCCTGATCAACTCCTGTCAAAGTATCAATACAAAATGTGTTTTCATTTCAGAGCATTCCAGTATCGGGTGCTGTTGTTGCTTTGGTTGTCGTTACCATTGTAGCGTTTGCTGTCATAATAGGTAAGAACAGCACATCTATAGTAACAGATCACTGTACATGTACATAGTTGTGAATCGCAGATTGACATAAGAGCACCAACAACAGTGAGCT
>NW_027010342.1:0-33026 GCF_036934945.1 Oncorhynchus masou masou
GTGCAGCAAGGAGCCAAGGTAAGTTGCTAGCTAGCATTAAACACATGTTATGTACTTGAGTGAAGACCCAAAAGCGGTTTTAACAGAAAACAGAGTTCTTTAATGAAAAACAGGAATGGCATAAATCCTCTTCCAACGTAGTCAATGGAACAAAAAGAACGTTAGTATAATGCAGGATGCACCTGCCAGGCGGACTCCGACAGGATAGGACAAGGTGGAAGCAAACGGGACGACAGCTTGCTTCTGGCATCAAAAACACAAACAAGAATCAGACACTGAAAGTAGCAGGAACAGAGAGAGAAATAGAGACCTAATCAGAGGGGGAAGAGAGAACAGGTGGGAAGGAGTGAATGAGCTAGTTAGGGAAGATGTAGAACAGCTGAAGAATGAGAGACAGAGAGTAACCTAAAAAGACCAGCAGAGAGAGACAGAGTGAAGAAAGGACAGGAACAGGCATAACAAGACATGACAGTACCCCCACCACCGAGCGCCTCCTGGCGCACTCGAGGAGGAAACTCCATGCAACGGAGGAAATCATCGATCAGCGAACGGTCCAGCACGCCCCGAGAGGGAACAACTCCTCCCTCAGGACCGTACCCCTCCCAATCCACTAGGTACTGATGACCACGGCCGAGGGCGCATGTCCAAAATCTTACGAACCCTGTAGATGGGTGCGCCTCGACAAGGATGGGGGGAGGGACGAGCGGGGCGCGAAGAACGGGCTTAACACATGAGACATGGAAGACCGGGTGAACGCGACGAAGATAGCGCGGAGAAGAAGTCGCACTGCGACAGGATTAATGACCTGGGAAATACGGAACGGACCAATGAACCGCGGGGCCAACTTGCGAGAAGCTGTCTTAAGGAAGGTTCTGAGTGGAGAGCCCATGCTCTCTGACCGCAACAATATCTAGGACTCTTGGTCCTACGCTTATTAGCGGCCCTCACAGTCTGCGCCCTATTACGGCAAAGTGCCGACCTGACCCTTCCAGGTGCTCGCAACGCTGGACAAAAGCCTGAGCGGAGGGGACGCAGGACTCGGCGAGCTGAGATGAGAACAGCGGAGGCTGGTACCCGAGGCTACTCTGAAAAGGAGATAGACCGGGTAGCAGACGAGGAAGCGAGTTGTGGGCGTACTCTGCCCAGGGGAGCTGTTCTGACCAAGACGAGGGTTACGAAAAGAAAGACTGCGTAAATGCGACCAACAGTCTGATTGGCCCGTTCGGCTTGACCGTTAGACTGGGGATGAAAGCCGGACGAGAGACTGACGGAAGCCCAATCAAACGGCCAAAACTCCCTCCAAAATTGAGACGTGAACTGCGGGCCTCTGTCGGAAACGACGTCAGACGGAAGGCCATGAATTCGGAAAACATTCTCGATAATGATCTGAGCCGTCTCCTTAGCAGAAGGGAGCTTATCGAGAGGAATGAAATGAGCCGCCTTAGAGAATCTATCGACAACCGTAAGAATAACTGTCTTCCCCGCTGATGAAGGCAGTCCGGTGATAAAATCTAAAGCGATGTGAGACCACGGTCGAGAGGGAATGGGAAGCGGTCTGAGACGGCCGGCAGGAGGAGAGTTCCCAGATTTAGTCTGCGCGCAGACCGAACAAGCGGCGACAAATCGACGCGTCACGTTCCGAGTGGGCCACCAGAAACGCTGGCGAATGGAAGCGAGCGTACCCCGAACGCCGGGGTGGCCGGCTAACTTGGCAGAGTGGGCCCACTGAAGAACGGCCGGACGAGTAGGAACGGGAACGAACAGAAGGTTCCTAGGACAAGCTCGCGGCGACGGAGTGTGAGCGAGTGTTTTTACCTGCCTCTCAATTCCCAGACAGTCAACCCGACAACACGCCCCTCAGGGAGAATCCCTCGGGGTCGGTGGAGACCTCAGAAGAACTGAAGAGACGAGATAAAGCATCAGGCTTGGTGTTTTTGAGCCCGGACGATAAGAAATAACAAACTCGAAACGAGCGAAAAACAGAGCCCAACGAGCCTGACGCGCATTAAGTCGTTTGGCTGAACGGATGTACTCAAGGTTCCTATGGTCAGTCCAAACGACAAAAGGAACGGTCGCCCCTCCAACCACTGTCGCCATTCGCCTAGGGCTAAGCGGATGGCGAGCAGTTCGCGATTACCAACATCATAGTTACGTTCTGACGGCGATAAGCGATGAGAGAAAAACGCACAAGGATGGACCTTGCCGTCAGAGAGAGAGCGCTGAGAAAGAATGGCTCCCACGCCCACCTCTGACGCGTCAACCTCAACAACAAACTGACTAGAGATGTCAGGTGTAACAAGAATAGGTGCGGATGTAAAACGATTCTTAAGAAGATCAAAAGCTCCCTGGGCGGAAACGGACCACTTAAAGCACGTCTTAACAGAAGTAAGGGCTGTGAGGAGCTGCCACCTGACCGAAATTACGGATGAAACGACGATAGAAATTAGCGAAGCCCAGAAAGCGCTGCAGCTCGACGCGTGACTTAGGAACGGGCCAATCAATGACAGCCTGGACCTTAGCGGGATCCATCTTAATGCCCTCAGCGGAAATAACGGAACCGAGAAAAAAGGGACAGAGGCGGCATGAAAAGTGCACTTCTCAGCCTTCACATAAAGACAGTTCTCCAAAAGGCGCTGGAGGACGTTGGGCCGCACGTGCTGAACATGAATCGAGAGAGACGGTGAAAAAATCAGGATATCGTCCATGTAAACGAAAACAAAAATGTTCAGCATGTCTCTCAGGACGTCGTTAACTAGTGCCTGAAAGACAGCTGGAGCGTTAACGAGGCCGAAAGGAAGAACCCGGTATTCAAAGTGCCCTAACGGAGTGTTAAACGCCGTCTTCCACTCGTCCCCCTCCCTGATGCGCACGAGATGGTAGGCGTTACGAAGGTCCAATTTGGTGAAAAACCTGGCTCCCTGCAGGATCTCGAAGGCTGAAGACATAAGAGGAAGCGGATAACGATTCTTAACTGTTATGTCATTCAGCCCTCGATAATCCACGCATGGGCGCAGGGACCCGTCCTTCTTCTGAACAAAAAAAACCCCGCTCCGGCGGGAGAGGAGGAGGAGACTATGGTACCGGCGTCGAGCGAAACCGACAAATAATCCTCGAGAGCCTTACGTTCGGGAGCCGACAGAGAGTATAATCTACCCCGCGGGGGGAGTAGTTCCCGGAAGGAGATCAATACTACAGTCATACGACCGGTGTGGAGGGAGAGAAGTGGCCTTGGAACGACTGAACACCGTGCGCAGATCGTGATACTCCTCCGGCACCCCTGTCAAATCGCCAGGCTCCTCCTGTGAAGAAGAGACAGAGGAAACAGGAGGGATAGCAGACATTAAACAGGTCACATGACAAGAAACATTCCAGGATAGGATAGTATTACTAGACCAATTAATAGAAGGGTTATGGCGCACTAGCCAGGGATGACCCAAAACAACAGGTGTAAAAGGTGAACGAAAAATTAAAAAAAAGAAATGGTTTCACTATGATTACCAGAGACAGTGAGGGATAAAGGCAGCGTCTCACGCTGAATCTTGGGGAGAGAACTACCATCTAAAGCGAACAAGGCCGTGGGCTCCCCTAACTGTCTGAGAGGAATGTCATGTTCCCGAGCCCAGGTCTCGTCCATAAAACAGCCCGCCCAGAGTCTATCAAGGCACTGCAGGAAGCAGATGAACCGGGCCAGCGGAGATGGACCGGAAAGGTAGTGCGTGATCCAGAAGGAGAGGCCTGAGTAGTTGCGCTCACCAGTAGCCCTCCTCTTACTGATGAGCTCTGGCTTTTACTGGACATGAGGTGACAAAATGACCAGCGGAGCCGCAGTAGAGACAGAGGCGATTGGTGATTCTCCGTTCCTTCTCCTTGGCCGAGATGCGGATACCCCCAGCTGCATAGGCTCAGCATCCGAGCCGGCGGAGGAGGGTGGCAGTGATGCGGCAGGTGGCAGTGATGTGGAGAGGGGAGCAACGGAGAACGCGAGCTCCTTTCCACGAGCTCGGCGACGAAGATCAAACCGTCGCTCTATGCGAATAGCGAGAGCTATTAAGCAGTCCAGACTGGAAGGAACCTCCCGGGAGAGGATCTCATCCTTAACCTCGACGAGGAGACCCTCCAGAAAACGAGCGGAGCAAAGCCGGCTCGTTCCAGTCACTAGAGGCAGCGAGAGTGCGAAACTCAATAGAATAATCCGTTATGGATCGATTCCCCTGACATAGGGAAGACAGGGCCCTGGAAGCCTCCTCCCCAAAAACAGAACGGTCAAAAAAACCCGTATCATCTCCTCCTTAAAGTCCTGATACTGGTTAATACACTCAGCCCGCCTCCCAGATTGCCGTGCCCCACTCACGCGCCCGTCCGGTAAGGAGAGAAATGACGTGAGGCGATGCGGGCTGCGCTCCTGGAGTAAGTGTTGGGCTGGAGAGAGAACACCACATCACACTGAGTGAGGAATGAGCGGCACTCAGTGGGCTCCCCAGAGTAACACGGCGGGTTGTTGATCCTGGGCTCCGGAGACTCGGAAACCCTGGAAGTGGGCGGTGGATCGAGGTGGAGTTGGTGAACCTGTCTTGTGAGGTCGGAGACTTGGACGGCCAGGGTTTCAACGGCATGTCGAGCAGCAGACAATTCCTCCTCGTGTCTGCCTAGCATCGCTCCCTGGATCTCGACGGCGGAGTGAAAAGGGTCCGGAGCCGCTGGGTCCATTCTTGGTCTGATTCTTCTGTTATGTACTTGAGTGAAGACCCAAAAGCGGTTTTAACAGAAAACAGAGTTCTTTAATGAAAAACAGGAATGGCATAAATCCTCTTCCAACGTAGTCAATGGAACAAAAAGAACGTTAGTATAATGCAGGATGCACCTGCCAGGCAGACTCCGACAGGATAGGACAAGGTGGAAGCAAACGGGACGACAGCTTGCTTCTGGCATCAAAAACACAAACAAGAATCAGACACTGAAAGTAGCAGGAACAGAGAGAGAAATAGAGACCTAATCAGAGGGGGAAGAGAGAACAGGTGGAAGGAGTGAATGAGCTAGTTAGGGAAGATGTAGAACAGCTGAAGAATGAGAGACAGAGAAGGTAACCTAAAAAGACCAGCAGAGAGAGACAGAGTGAAGAGAAAGGACAGGAACAGACATAACAAGACATGACATAAACTTATCTTGTAAAAAACAATCAATCTTAACATAATCACTAGTTAACTACACATGGCTGATGATATTACTAGTGAATCTAGCTTGTCCTGTGTTGCACATAATCAATGCGGTGCCTGTTCATTTATCATTGAATCACAGCCTACTTCTCCAAACGGGTGATTTAACAAGCGCACGTGCGAAAAGCACTGTCGTTGCACCAATGTGTATCTAACCATAAACATCAATGCCTTTCTTAAAATCAATACACAAGTATACATTTTTTAAACCTGCATATTTAGTTAATATTGCCTGCTAACGTGTTCACGCTACACGTTCCCCAAGGGCACCCCCCGCTCAACTCAAAAGTGGCGCACAGAATGCAAAAATATTCTTAGAAATATTTAACCTCCACACATTAACAAGTCCAATAGCTCAAATGAAAGATAAGCACCTTGTTCATCTACCCAGCGAGTCAGATTTCTAAAATGTTTTACGGCGAAAATATAGCACATATGTATGTCAAACCACCACAAAGACACAGACGATATGTAGCCATTTTGTCGAACAAAAGATGCAATCACAAACGCAGGATTAAAAGAAAAATAATTCACTAACCTTTTGAAAATCTTCATCAGATGACAGTAATAGGACATGTTACACAGTACATTTATGTTTTTTTCAATAACATGCAATTTATATCCATAAATCTCCGTTTACATTGACGCCATGTTCAGAAAAATGCAAAAAAATGTCCAGAGAAATTATAGATAGCTCCGCGCCAGATAACAGCAATACACATCATAAACTTTGACTAAATATACATGTTCTACATATAGTTAGAAAGATACACTGCTTCTTAATGCAATCGCTTTGTCACATTTCTTTTTAACGTTACAGAAATCGTTCACTATTCAATAATCTGAGACGGCGCTCAGACATAAGCAATATTTCTCCGCTATGTTGGAGTCAACAGAAACACAAAATTACAACATAAATATTCCCTTACCTTTGATGGTCTTCGATCAGAATGTAGTGGAAGGAGTCATACATACATCGTTTGGTTTCAAGTCGTGTGTCTTTGTATTAGCATATGCTACAAGTTCCAGCTGAAATGCATCCAAAATGACTTCTGGTCCCGAACAGTTGCTCATCAAAACTTCAAAATTACATATTATATGTCGACTAAACTGGTCAAACTAAGTGCAGAATCAAGCTTTAGGATGCTATTAACGTACAAAACAATTCTCAATTCAACCGGACAATCTGACTTCTTCTCATGCAAGTTGGAACAAAGGGAGCTCTGTGCCCAACTGTGCCAGAACGTGTATGTATTTTCTCGCGACACTCAGTATTTTGCCTGCCAAAGGGTCAAAGCTCGCGGGATTTGCACAATTAAACGCTCTACTGAAAGAGGACATCTCGCGGAAGACATAGAAACTGTTCCCAGATCCATAGCTGGTTGGGAAGGGTGGGGGCGATGACGTCAAAGTTGCCCAACTTTCTGGATGCCAAAACTAGTTTGGGAGATTGGCTGCCCTGTGAGTTCTGCTATACTTACAGACATAATTCAAATGGTTTTAGAAGCTTTAGAGTGTTTTCTATTCAATAATTATTATTATATGCATATATTAGCAATTTTGGACAGATTTTGTTCAGTTTACTATGGGCACGCAATTCATCCAAAGGGAGCAGTATTGTTCCGAGCATTAACAGGCTAACATGAATTTATTTTAACTAGGGAAATTGTGTCCCTTCTCTTGCATTCTGTGTAAGCAGAGTCAGGGTATATGCAGCAGTTTGGGCCGCCTGGCTCGTTGCAAACTGTGAACTGTGACCATTTCTTCCTAACAAAGACCGTAATTAATTTGCCAGAATTGTACATAATTATGACATAACATTGAAGGTTGTGAAATGGAACAGCAATATTTAGACTTAGGGATGCCACCCATTAGATAAAATACGAATGGTTCCATATTTCACTGAAAGAATAAACATTTTGTTTTCAAATGATTGTTTCCGGATTTGACCATATTAATGACCTAAGGCTCGTATTTATGTGTGTTATTATATTATAATTAAGTCTAGGATTTGATAGAGCAGTCTGAATGAGCGGTGGTAGGCAGCAGCAGGCTGCGTAAGCATTCATTCAAACAGCACTTTCCTGCATTTGCCAGCAGCTCTTCGCTGTGCTTCAAGCATTGCACTGTTTATGACTTCAAGCCTATCAACTCCCGAGATTAGGCTGGCAATACTAAAATACCTATTAGAACATCCAATAGTCAAAGGTACATGACATACAAATGGTATAGAGAGAAATAGTCCTATAATAACTACAACCTAAAACTTCTTACCTGGGAATATTGAAGACTAGTGTTAAAAAGAACCACCAGCTTTCATATGTTCTGAGCAAGGAACTTAAAATGTTAGCTTTATTACATGGCACATATTGCACTTTTACTTTCTTCTCCAACACGTTGTTTTTGCATTATTTAAACCAAATTGAACATGTTTCATTATTTTTTTGAGACTAAATTGATTTTATTGAGTTAAAGTTAACTAAGTTAAAATAAGTGTTCATTCAGTACTGTTGTAATTGTCATTATTACAAATATATATAAAAATCGTCTGGATAATCGGTATCGGCTTTTTTTTGGTCCTCCAATAATCGGTATCGGTGTTGAAAAATCATATTCAGTCGACCTCTAGTTGAAACCCAAACAAAAGAGCGAGGAGTACCTCGAATAAATACACAATCACACAATGATTATCACACGGGACGAGACCCGTAATCATCTGCATGATATACGTGGCACGAAAGCCAAAACAACATAGCACAGGTACTCACACGACCAATGGACATAGCAACAATAATCGACAGGACAATGGTGAACAAAGGGCACCCTTATACAGTAACTAATTAATGGGAATAGGGACCAGGTGTCACGCCCCTGACCTTAGAGAGCCTTTTTATTTCTCTATTTGGTAAAGGCCGGTGTGATTTGGGTGGGCATTCTAGTTTTTCAATTTTTTTGTTGGCCGAATAGTTTCCCAATCAGAGGCAGCTGTCTATCGTTGTCTCTGATTGGGGATCATACTTAGGCAGCCTTTTTTCCCACCTTAGTTTGTGGGATCTTGTTTTCGTGTAGTGCCTGTGAGCACTCCAGTCGTTACGTCTCGTTTGCTGTTTATTGTTTTTGTTGTGCACGCTGCGCCTTGGTTCGATCCATCATTAAACGATCGTGACAGGTGTGCGTAATGACTGTTACGGAGGGATCCGTGACACTTATGCTGTGTTCTTATGCTATCTGAGTGATTCAAACATTATAACAAAATCCATCGAGGCCCCATACCATGACATTTTCTTTCTACGTACTTCATATCTGGTTTTAGTTGTTTAAGTTTACACTGAAAACTATCAAAATCATGACATTACCCTGAGGAAGGCACAGTAACCCTGAGGAAGGCACAGTGACCCCGAGGAAGGCACAGTAACCCTGAGGAAGGCACAGTGACCCCGAGGAAGGCACAGTGACCCTGAGGAAGGCACAGTGACCCCGAGGAAGGCACAGTGACCCCGAGGAAGGCACAGTGACTGAGGAAGGCACAGTGACCCTGGAGGAAGGCACAGTGACCCCGAGGAAGGCACAGTGACCCTGAGGAAGGCACAGTGACCCTGAGGAAGGCACAGTGGTGCCAAAACGTTGGTAAATACCCATTAAATTGCTGGGGATTACACATGGAGTGTGCGACTTTCTTTATTTTGATAGTTTATAGTTTATAGTTTATTGGCCGTTAGTCAGCACCTCCACACAAACTATTACTCTGGGTGTGCGCCAGCTCATGTTCTTTTTATGTAAGTTTACACTGAACACATTTTACCATCCCGAAACAAAATATTATCATTATTAATATATATTTTAGTTTTTTTGCAGTGGCAGCCACAATTTGTGTGCTGCGGCTAAATGCATAAAGGGGAAACCCTGAATACAGTACACTTGTCAGATCTTGATATTGTGATACAGAAGGACTATGTGCCCCTATTCCCTCAACAATGGGGCACACAGAGTTGGGTATATTGAAGGTGGGCCTACAGTACAGAGTGGAGCGATAATATAATTTCTCTCGGTATCCAAAAGGACTACAGAGAAGTACCTTCTGTCTTAGTGCCAAGGGCTCAGTTAAAAGGTTACTGCCATAGAGAGAGCTGAGTGAAATGTCAGATTGACAGCTTAAAAGACAGCTTTAGCCTAGAAAGAAATGCTACCAGTGCACAGCAGTCTTTAAAGACACACTGAGACACACTGAGACACACTGAGTGCCAGCGTTTTAACAGAGTCTATGATCCATGGGGATCGCTATGACAAGGAAAAGATGGGTCAATTTGAGTGACGATAAAACACGTCAGGAGTAGAACTAGACTGCAGCCTTGGTGGATTGTTTTGAATTCTATAGGGTGCACTTTGTCATATGATGTCATTGTCGCTCAAATCTGACTAAGAAGTCGTTATTATTTAAAATGTATCATAGGAAACAAAGGAGAAAGCCACTATCTGTTGTTTCAGAACCAGCATGTATGGGCGTAGAAACATAGACATGAAATGGTGTATTGGACATTGCATGAGCTACACAGTTTACAAGTTTGGGGTGGAAAGGGATTTTGCCCTGGATAAAGGGTCTCTAAGTCATGTTCTAACCTGTAGGCAATGAGGCTGCGTGTAGCATTGGGGACAGGCTGTTGGTGGCATTTCTTGGCCGCTGGAGTGGGGTGTAATGCCCCTTTGTTCCTTCTCTCCCTCATCCCTATAAGCAGCCCTGGGCCACCTTTGTTTAAGGGGGCCACAACACCCTGTGTCACAGTGTGAAAGACCTGGTGGAAAATGGAAACATGATAGAGAAAGACATAAATATACAGAGGGAGAGAGAGAGTGCTATAGGGAGTGAGGAAGAGAAATAGAGAGAGAGAGAGAGAGAGAGCTATAGGGAGTGAGGAAGAGAAATAGAGAGAGAGAGCTATAGGGAGTGAGGAAGAGAAATAGAGAGAGAGAGAGAGAGCTATAGGGAGTAAGGAAGAGAAATAGAGAGCGAGAGGGAGAGAGAGAGAGAGAACTATAGGGAGTGAGGAAGAGAAATAGAGAGCGAGAGAGAGCTATGGGAGTGAAGAGAAATAGAGAGAGACAGGGAGAGAGAGAGAGCTATAGGGGAGTGAGGAAGAGAAATAGAGAGAGAGCTATAGGGAGTGAGGAAGAGAAATAGAGAGAGAGCTATAGGGAGTGAGGAAAGAGAAATAGAGAGCGAGAGGGAGGAGAGAGAGAGCTATAGGGAGTGAGGAAGAGAAATAGAGAGCGAGAGAGAGAGAGCTATAGGGAGTGAGGAAGAGAAATAGAGAGAGAGAGAGCTATAGGGAGTGAGGAAGAGAAATAGAGAGCGAGAGGGAGAGAGCTATAGGGGAGGAGAGGAAGAGAAATATAGAGCGAGAGAGCTATAGGGAGTGAGGAAGAGAAATAGAGAGAGCTATAGGGAGTGAGGAAGAGGAAATAGGAGAGAGAGGGAGTAAGAGAGAGAGAGCTATAGGGAGTAAGGAAGAGAAATATAGCGAGAGGGAGAGAGAGAACTATAGTGAGGAAGAGAAATAGAGAGCGAGAGAGCTATAGGGAGTGAGGAAGAGAAATAGAGAGAGACAGGGAGAGAGAGAGAGAGAGCTATAGGGAGAGAGGAAGAGAAATAGAGAGAGAGCTATAGGGAGTGAGGAAGAGAAAAAGAGAGGGGAGAGAAGAGAGAGCTATAGGGAGTGAGGAAGAGAAAAAGAGAGAGACAGAGAGAGACAGAGAGAGAGAGAGCTATAGGGAGTGAGGAAGAGAAATAGAGAGAGAGAGAGCTATAGGGAGTGAGGAAGAGAAATAGAGAGCGAGAGAGAGAGCGCTGTACGGAGTGAGGAAGAGAAATGGAGAGAGAGAGAGCGCGCACGCACGGAGTGAGGAAGAGAAATAGAGAGAGAGAGAGCTATAGGGAGTGAGGAAGATAAATAGAGAGAGAGAGAGAGAGCTATAGGGAGTGAGGAAGAGAAATAGAGAGAGAGAGAGAGAGCTATAGGGAGTGAGGAAGAGAAATAGAGAGCGAGAGAGAGAGCGCTGTAGGGAGTGAGGAAGAGAAATAGAGAGTGAGAGGGAGAGAGAGAGAGAGCTATAGGGAGTGAGGAAGAGAACAGAGAGCGAGAGGGAGAGAGAGAGAGAGAGCTATAGGGGGAGTGAAGAGAAGAGAGCGATAGAGAGAGAGAGAGAGCTATAGGGAGTGAGGAAGAGAAATAGAGAGAGAGCTATAGGGAGTGAGGAAGAGAAATAGAGAGAGAGAGAGAGAGAGAGAGCTATAGGGAGTGAGGAAGAGAAGGCGAGAGGGAGAGAGAGAGGGAGGAAGAGAGAGCGAGAAGAGCTATAGGGGAGTGAGGAAGAGAAAGAGAGACAGGGAGAGAGAGAGAGAGAGCTATAGGGAGTGAGGAAGAGAGAGCTATAGGGAGAGAAGAGAAAGAGAGAGGGGAGAGAAAGAGAGCTATAGGGAGTGAGGAAGAAAAGAGAGAGACAGAGAGAGAGAGAGCTATAGGAGGAGGAAGAAAAAATAGAGAGAGAGAGAGAGCTATAGGGAGGAGGAAGAGAAAGAGAGAAAGACAGAGCGAGAGAGAGCTGTAGGGAGTGAGGAAGAGAAAATGGAGAGAGAGAGAGAGCAGAGAGCTATAGGGAGTATAGGGAGTGAGGAAAGAAATAGAGAGAGAGAGAGAGAGAGCTATAGGGAGTGAGGAAGAGAAATGGAGAGAGAGAGAGCATAGGGAGTGAGGAAGAGAAATAGAGAGAGAGAGAGCTATAGGGAGTGAGGAAGAGAAATAGAGAGAGAGAGAGAGAGCTATAGGGAGTGAGGAAGAGAAATAGAGAGAGAGAGAGAGAGCTATAGGGAGTGAGGAAGAGAAATAGAGAGCGAGAGAGAGAGCGCTGGAGGGAAGAGAAATAGAGAGTGAGAGGAGAGAATAGAGAGTGGGAGGGAGAAATAGAGAGAGAGAGAGAGCTATAGGGAGGAAGAGAAATAGAAAGCGAAGAGAAATAGGGAGGAGGAAGAGAAATAGCTATAGGGAGTGAAGAGAAATAGAGAGAGAGAGAGAGCTAGGGAGTGAGGAAGAGAAATAGAGAGAGAACGCTGTAGGGAGTGAGGAAGAGAAATAGAAGAGCGAGAGGGAGAGAGAAGAGAGAGAAAGAGAGAGAGCTATAGGGAGTGAGGAAGAGAAAAATAGAGAGAGACAGAGAGAGAGACAAGAGAGAGAGCTATAGGGAGTGAGGAAGAGAAATAGAGAGAGAGAGAGAGATATAGGGAGTGAGGAAGAGAAATAGAGAGAGAGAAAGAGAGAGAGAGCTATAAGGAGGAAGAAATAGAGAGAGAGAGCGCTGTAGGGAGTGAGGGAAGTGAAATAGAGAGCGAGAGGGGAGAGAGAGAGAGAGAAAGAGAGAGAGCTATAGGGAGTGAGGAAGAGAAATAGAGAGACAGAGAGAGAGAGACAGAGAGAGAGAGAGCTATAGGGAGTGAGGAAGAGAAATAGAGAGAGAGAGATATAGGGAGTGAGGGGAAGAGAAATAGAGAGAGAGAAAGAGAGAGAGAGCTATAGGAGCGAGGAAGAGAATAGAGAGAGAGCGCTGTAGGGAGTGAGGAAGAGAAATAGAGAGAGAGCTATAGGGAGTGAGGAAGAGAAATAGAGAAAGAGAGCGCTGTAGGGAGTAAGGAAGAGAAATAGAGAGAGAGAGCTATAGGGAGTGAGGAAGAGTAATAGAGAGAGACAGCGCTTATAGGGAGTGAGGAAGTGAAATAGAGAGAGAGAGAGCTATAGGGAGTGAGGAAGAGAAATAGAGAGAGAGAGCTATAGGGAGTGTGGAAGAGAAATAGAGAGAGAGAGAGAGAGAGAGAGAGTGAGAGAGAGCTATAAAGAGTGAGGAAGAGAAATAGAGAAGAGAGAGCTATAGGGAGTGAGTGTAACCGATGTGAAATGGCTAGCTAGTTAGCAGTGGTGCGCGCTATAGCATTTCAATCGGTGACTTCACTAGCTCTGAGACCTTGAAGTAGTTTTTCCTCTTGCTCTGCAAGGGCAATGGCTTTTGTGGGCGCGATGGTTAACGATGCTTCGAGGGTGGCTGTTGTCTATGTGTTCAGGAGGGTCCTGGTTTGAGTCCAGGTAGGGCGAGGAGGGGACGGAAGCTATACGGTTACAAAGTTCATATTATGAGTTCCCACAGGAATGTAAACATTGATTCCAAGAGCTTGGGATATAGCCCTAACGCAGAGCTGTCTGTGACAGGTACTGAACTATGCCAAGTCCCATTTGTGACACGCCTTCATTAAGAGTTTATAGGGAACAGTTGTTTTCCGTTTAGTTGAAATACCACACTCATACATCCATACAGTTAATAGTTTCATTTCAAATGTATTTAAACCGGACGGAAATGGATTCCTATGCAAAGCTTTGCAGTACAGTATGAATCTGGTCTCTGACTTGATTTACTGTGTGGATAAATATGAAAGCCAATCCATGAAAGCTTAGGTGGTTGATATGGTTTCAGTTCGTCAAACACAAGGGATAGATGTGGGACTAGCAGACTGCTTTCCTTCTTATGATGTTGTTGTCATTATGACGGTGTCGTTAGTGTAGATACATTCTCAGTGTGTCTAGGGATTGCCTTTATATCCTATGAAGACAGGAGATTCAGACGCAGTGTTAGACAGATGAGAATAAGAATTGACTGCTCGCCCTTAATGGAACATCAGAATCAGATGAAGTGTTTTTCATTCATCTGTTTCCCATGTTTACACCTGAAAGGAATTGCTAGGGCTTCAAAACATTCATAAGAATGGCATTGTTTGCTACTGAATCTAAGAATGTGGTATGGATTTTTAGGTTATTTTCACCGATGTGTTTCATAGTCAGGGTCAGGGCTCTAAATGCGACCCTATTGGTTGTACATCCTCCTAGCTATTTTGCTGTCTGACCTGGAATTTAGATTTAGCACCATTGCGCCTAGAGAAATATTCACCCAGATAATAAGCTACACTGAATGGGAAAATGATATGTGCCTTTGGGAGCAAAGTTGATATATTTGTATTGTCCGGTGTGTGCAAAGTCAATAGGCTAGACTACATTGTATAATTTCACCTCACCCGTGAGAGTAAACAGAACATTCAGGAACTCTTGGAGGACAGTGGATTGGAAGTTGATGAAGGTGCTTCTTCTTTGTTAAAAAAAGTATGTGTGTTTCAGCTCTCAGCCACAGTTTCAAACCTATAGTTTTATAGGCTTTAGGCTCTTTTGCCTCAGACTTTAGGTCTAACAGATGGGAAAGTTAAGAAGGCTTTTATATATTTCTACATTGTCTTTAAGGGTTCAGGACCAATCAAAATAGGAATACAAAACAAAACATGATGTGATTGGTAAATTAGTATAAAATTTGACCAATAGCAGGCCAATTGGAAATATATAAAAACCCACTTCATTTGCCGCTCTGTAAACCCTTTCTTACCTGGAAAGTCTGGTAGCCCCAGTGCTCACTTCCCTTTGCACCTCACCTGTGAGAAGCATGATGCACACGGGCAAGTCTGATTAGGGCTTCACTGTACCAACTGTGAGCAGGGCCTACTATATAGCCCAGCCCCTAAACCGTCATGCTTCACCCCTTTACAATTGTCTCTAGTCCAAACCACTTGTCTCTAGTCTAAACTGCTAGTCTCTAGCCCAAACCACTAGTCTCTAGCCCAAACCACTTGTCTCTAGCCCAAACCACTTGTCTCTAGCCCAAACCACTTGTCTCTAGTCCAAACCACTTGTCTCTAGCCCAAACCAATTGTCTCTAACCCAAATCGCTGGTTTCTATCCCAAACCGCTTGTCTCTGGCCCAAACCACTTGTCTCTATACCAAACCGCTTGTCTGTAGCTCAAACCACTTGTCTCTATACCAAACCGCTTGTCTGTAGCTCAAACCACTTGTCTCTATCCCAAACCACTTGTCTGTAGCCCAAACCACGTGTCTCTATCCCAAAACACTTGTCTGTAGCCCAAACCACTTGTCTCTATCCCAAAACACTTGTCTGTAGCCCAAACCAATTGTCTCTATCCCAAACCACTTGTCTGTAGCCCAAACCACTTGTCTCTATCCCAAACCACTTCTCTCTATCTGAAACCGCTTGTCTGTAGCCCAAACCACTTGTCTTGCAGCCCAAACTGCTTGTCTGTAGCCCAAACCACTCTGTCTCTAGCCCAAACTGCTTGTCTGTAGCCCAAACCACTTGTCTCTATCCCAAACACTTGTCTGTAGCCCAAACCACTTGTCTGTAGCCCAAAACCACTTGTCTCTTATCCCAAACCACTTGTCTGTAGCCCAAACCACTTGTCTGTAGCCCAAACCACTTGTCTGTAGCCCAAACCACTTGTCTGTATCCCAATTTTTTTTTTTTGTTGTTTTTTTCACCTTTATTTAACCAGGTAGGCTAGTTGAGAACAAGTTCTCATTTGCAACTGCGTCCTAACCAAGATAAAGCATAGCAGTGTAAACAGACAACACAGAGTTACACATGGAGTAAACAATTAACAAGTCAATAACACAGTAGAAAATAAAGATAGTCTATATACATTGTGTGCAAAAGGCATGAGGAGGTAGGCAAATAATTACAATTTAGGAGATTAACACTGGAGTGATAACTGATCAGATGGTCATGTACAGGTAGAGATATTGGTGTGCAAAAGAGCAGAAAAGTAAATAAATATGAACAGTATGGGGATGAGGTAGGTAAATGGGTGGGCTATTTACCATAGACTATGTACAGTTGCAGCGATCGGTTAGCTGCTCAGATAGCAGATGTTTGAAGTTGGTGAGGAGATAAAAGTCTCCAACTTCAGCAAACCGCTTGCTGTAGCCCAAACCACTTGTCTCTATCCCAAACCACTTGTCTCTATCCCAAACCGCTTGTCTGTAGCCCAAACCAATTGTCTCTAGCCCAAACTGCTTGTCTGTAGCCCAAACCACTTGTCTCTATCCCAAACCACTTGTCTGTAGCCCAAACCACTTGTCTCTATCCCAAACCACTTGTCTGTAGCCCAAACCACTTGTCTCTAGCCCAAATTGCTTGTCTATAGCCCAAACCGTTCAGACATTATGACTCTTATCACCTGATCTACATTTTTTAAATTTCTATTGTGGATTTGCATGATTTCTGAAATTATAATTCCATTAACCATGTCTTTAACTCTACACTAAGCCTACTTGCTGGCTGCTAACTGTTTGTTTGATAACAAAAAACTTTATTCAGTTATTTACAGTTTTTCTCAGTCGCTTTGGTGCATTTTTCACATCATCCCTGACATGTGCAAAATAATAAGTGCATTTCTCAGAACAATTTGTACAAACTGCAATATACAATAGATATGTTTCTACAGCTAGTCAGTCACTAAAAATCCTTAGTACATCTCTCAAAAGTAAATATTCATGCCAATGATCATGTCAGTGTCATCAGAATGATAAGTCATTGAGTCATTGTTCACGAACAAGGTCGTCAAAATGTTTAGGCATGTTGTCAATGTAACTGTGTACTTTGACAGTATTACCTGATGTAAACTTAGGCTACAGTTTGGATGACAGTTACTGTATTGAAAATGCACAAGGCTGCACTTCTATGGCATATATCAATTTCAACAGTACTATTTACATATTACTGTATGTGGGTTATTGATTGAAAGAGACTGGACAACCCAAGGGGCACGAAGGGAAAACAACTAAATTAGAAAGAAACACAGGAAACCACCCCTAAGGCACAACTTTGCCCGCATCACTGTTGTGCTGTCTCTACACAGACGTTCCTGTCTGTCGGCCCACATATTCTCATCCACATCACACAGCATATTTTCCCTTCCAATGCAACGTGGAAAGAATCTTTTGGAATGCCTTATCCATCCTCTGCAGGCGTCTACTGTGATGTCCTCACATGCTGCATCCATTGCAGCCAGCAGGGTCATCTGTGTGTGTGGCTGACGATCGTACACCTTCCACCTCCATGCTGAAAATAACTCCTCAATTGGGTTAAGGAATGGTGAATAAGGTGGGAGGAATTCTATGAGCATCCTCGGGTGGGTCACAAACCATTGCCTTATGATGTTTGATCGATGGAAACTCACATTATCACAAATGACCACATACTTTGGCAAATCCTCTCTAAACAGACCCCTCTCATAAGGGATGAGAGCCCTGTAGAGAGTCTCTAAAAAGTTGAGTAGATGCTGGGTGTTGTATGGCCCTATAAGGGGATATGGGTTAGGACACCATGCTCCGAAATAGCAGCACACATGATGATATTTCCTCCCCGTTGGCCTGGCAAATCCACAGTAGCTCTGTGACCGATGATATTCTGACCCCACCTTCTGCATTTGGTCAGGTTGAAGCCCAGCCTCATCCACGTATACAAAGTTGTGAGAGGGTTCACTTGATTCCAACTCCATTATACGCTATATCCCAGAACACACAGTTGAATTTGTTTTGGTAAGGAAGAGTGACATAAAATGTACTTATATTGCATGTTCCTTCCACAGCAATGGAAATGTGTGCAGTTTATGCTCACTGTACTATGTATCACTATAAAATGTTGCTGTAAAGTAGTTACATAGATATATGTTTTACCTGTACATACTGGTACCGTAGCTCCTTAACTCTGTCCTCATTCATGCTGTTCATTGGGGCTCTAACTAGTGCTACCAATGAACAAAGTTCAAAGGGAAATTCAATACAATGATATACAGTAGTAGGCTAAACAATATGTTTGGTTTTATATTTTCTCATCAGAGTTGTGAATCACAGCTAAGGCCTACTACTGGCATTCTTTATTTTCCTGAAATCTCACCAGGTATGTAAAGGTTATGTTATGTTCACCTTGTCTACATTTAGATGTTTTCAAATGATGTATATGTGTGTGGTGGTATGTCTTTAGTTTAATGCTTGGATCTTAATGTACATTCATGTTATTTAAGACCCCTGATTCTCAAATGTCTCAATTGAATCTGTGTTGTAAAAACAAATCTCTGTCCCATCACATCACCTGTGTGGAACACAAGATGCTGTAACACGATCCTATAATGATCTGTCAGCCAAATTGTTTGGCACTGGTATGACCCTGTCATCTATCCCAGATCTTACACTAAAACAGGACCCAGCCCTTCCTTAACCCTTTCTCTCGCAATTAAGCGTCATTCTCCAGTCGTGTAAAAGGGAGAATGCATTAACTCTGACACTATGGCTGAGAAAATGTCATAGAGTGATGTGCTCTTAGTAAAGTAATTTATAATCTGACTGAATTCATGAAACTCTTTCATCCTGACTGTGGTTTGTATAGGGGACAGATGACTTACAGACACAGATAGGTGGGCCTTATGAGGTAGTTAGTAGCTCCAGTACCACACCCTCCACCTACTCTAGGGAGTCTTCAGCCACACAAAGATCCTCTCACGTCACTAGGGAATTAAATATGCCTTATAAAGATTTTGTATAATTTCAGACAGTAGTTTTGAAAGTAACCCTCAGGAGCCCAAAACCGGTCCCGAAAATGTTGCACAATTGTTCTAGCGTCACACCACTTTCTTGTGATATGTTCTGTTGCTGAAAAAAAAAGATAAATACAAATAAATAAATCAAATCCATGAAATTTGTACACTATATTTTAATTTGTAAGTGCTCAAGATCCTGTTCAATCTATCTTTAGAAATGGAAAGGAGGCTTGATAGGAGTGACGCTATCATAGACACTGTGTAGTACAGTGGTTCCCAAACTAGGGATTGGTACCCCATGTGGGGTCGCCTGATATGAAAGTGGGGTAATGGGGAGAATTTCCCAAATCCTAAAGGAAATAAATATACACTACCATTCAAAAGTTTGGGGTCACTTAGAAATATCCTTGTTTTCCATGAAAACATAAATGAAATGAGTTACAAAAGGAATAGGAAATATAGTCAAGACATTGACAAGGTTATAAATAGTGATTTTTTTATTGAAATAATAATTGCGTCCTTCAAACTTTTCTATCGTCAAAGAATCCTCCATTTGTAGCAATTACAGCCTTGCACACCTTTGCCATTCTAGTTGTCAATTTGTTGAGGTAATCTGAAGAGATTCCACCCCATGCTTCCTGAAGCACCTCCCACAAGTTGGATTGGCTTGGTGGGCACTTCTTACGAACCATACGGTCAAGCTGCTCCCACAACAGCTCAATAGGGTTGAGATCCGGTGACTGTGCTGGCCACTCCATTATAGACAGAATACCAGCTGACTGCTTCTTCCCTAAATAGTTCTTACATAGTTTGGAGCTGTGTTTTGGGACATTGTCCTGTTGTAGGAGGAAATTGGCTCCAATTAAGCTCCATCCACAGGGTATGGCATGGCTTTGCAAAATGGAGTGATAGCCTTCCGTCTTCAAGATACCTTTTACCCTGTGCAATCCCAACTGTACCACCACCAAAGCACCCCCAGCCCATCACATTGCCTCCACCATGCTTGACCGCATCTTTTCATTTTTCTGCTTCTCATGAATGTTATTTTTTGTGATCCAAACACCTCAAACTTAGATTTGTCTATCCGTAACTTTTTTCTTCCAATCTTCCTCTGTCTAGTGTCTGTGTTATTTTGCCCATCTTAATCTTTTCTTTTTATTGGCCAGTCTGAGATATGGCTTTTTATTTCCAACTCTGCCTAGAAGGCCAGCATCCCGGAGTCGCCTTTTGCAGGTACTATTTAATGAAGCTGCCAGCTGAGGGACTTGTGAAGCGTTTGTTTCTCAAACTAGACATTCTAATGTACTTGTCCTCTTGCTCAGTTGTGCACCGGGGCCCTCCCAGTCTTCTTTCTATTCTGGTTAGGGCCAGTTTGCGCTGTTCTGTAAAGGGAGTAGTACACAGCGTTGTATGAAATCTTCAGTTTCTTGGCATTTTCTCACATGAAATAGCCTTCATTTCTCAGACAAGAATAGACTGAAGAGTTTCAGAAGAAAGTCCTTTTGTTTCTTTCCATTTTGAGCCTGTAATCGAACCCACGAATGCTGATGCTCCAGATACTCAACTAGTCTAAGGAAGGCCAGTTTTATTGCTTCTTTAATGATCACTACAGTTTTCAGCTGTGCTAACCCTAATTGCAAAGGGTTTTCTAATGATCAATTAGCCTTTTAAAATGATAAACTTGGATTAGCTAACACAACGTGCCATTGGAACACAGGAGTGATGGTTGCTGATAATGGGCCTCTGTACACCTATGTAGATATTCCATAAAATATCATCCATTTCCAGCTACAATAGTCATTTACAACATTAACAATGTCGACACTGTAATTCCCATGGTGAATGCTAGGCCTGTTACGCTATGAAACAACACAGTATTGCAGAGACTTTGATATTAACGGATGCAATTGATATGGTGAAAACAACATGTGAGGAGGCAGAGGCACAGAAACTCACAACAATATCTTTGTCAGATAACACTGTTAAATAAAGACTTTATGCTCTGAATGATTAAAAAACTCCCCAACTAATGTTCTCCAATTGGACGTTAGCTGTGAGGTCCGAGATGCCCATGAATTGACTTTTGTTCGCTATGCATGTCGGGAATTCTATTCACAAGAACATGTATTTCTGTTTCACGATTCCCGAGCATGAAACAGCATAGGAGATGTTCAGTGTGCTGCGTGGCTATACTGATAAAAAACAAATGCTATATGGAATCGAACTGTGGGTTCCAACTAATGCAGGACAACGGCAGGCCTCTGTACTCTAGTTATAAATGTCTCTTCCTCTGCCAGATGGATGCATTGTATGATACACAAGAACAACTGGCGGCAAAAGAGTTGAGCATCTGTGGCATTGTGTTGTGTGACAAAACTGCACATTTAATAGTGGCCATTTATTGTCCCCAGCACAAGGTGCACCTGTGTAATGATCATGCTGTTTAATCAGCTTCTTGATATGCCACACCTGTCAAGTGGATGGATTATCTTGGCAAAGGAGAAATGCTTACTAACAGGGATGTAAGTACGTTGGTGCACAACATTTTAGAGAAACAAGCTTTTTGTGAGTATGGAACATTTCTGGGATATTTTATTTCATCTTATGAAACATGGGACCAATACTTTACATGTTGTGTTTATATTTGTTTTCAGTATAGTAACTCCCTTTACAGTAGAAGCAGCATATAGAACATGTTACTTAACTTAACTGCTTCCCTCTGCTTCTTCAGTGATCAAGTCTTCAGGATAACTTAACTGCTTCCCTCTGCTTCTTCAGTGATCAAGTCTTCAGGATAACTTAACTGCTTCCCTCTGCTTCTTCAGTGATCAAGTCTTCAGGATAACTTAACTGCTTCCTCTGCTTCTTCAGGGATCAAGTCTTCAGGATAACTTAACTGCTTCCCTCTGCTTCTTCAGGGATCAAATCTTCAGGATAACTTACCTGCTTCCCTCTGCTTCTTCAGTGATCAAGTCTTCAGGATAACTTAACAGCTTCCCTCTGCTTCTTCAGGGATCAAGTCTTCAGGATAACTTAACAGCTTCCCTCTGCTTCTTCAGGGATCAAGTCTTCAGGATAACTCCCAGCAACAAAGATGAGGTTCAGGTGCTGAAGAAACTCCTGGGAAACATCAAGGTAATGATGTCTTGTGTTCAATAGTCTCTCTCTCTCTCTCTCTCTCTCTCTCTCTCTCTCTCTCTCTCTCTCTCTCTCTCTCTCTCTCTCTCTCACGCACACACAAACCCAAGGGGGGCGGCACCAACCCAGACAGGATGACCACATCAGTGAATCAACCCGCTCAGGTGACGCACCCCTTCCAGGGACGGCATGAGAGAGCCCCAGTAAGCCAGTGACTCAGCCCCTGTAATAGGGTTAGAGGCAGAGAATCCCAGTGGAAAGAGGGGTACCGGCCAGGCAGAGACAGCAAGGGCGGTTCGTTGCTCCAGAGCCTTTCCGGTCACCTTCCCACTCCTGGGCCAGACTACACTCAATCATATGACCCACTGAAGAGATGAGTCTTCAGTAAAGACTTAAAGGTTGAGACCGAGTTTGCGTCTCTGACATGGGTAGGCAGACCATTCCATAAAAATAGAGCTCTATAGGAGAAAGCCCTGCCTCCAGCTGTTTGCTTAGAAATTCTAGGGACAATTAGGAGGCCTGCGTCTTGTGACCGTAGCGTACGTGTAGGTATGTACGGCAGGACCAAATCAGAGAGATAGGTAGGAGCAAACCCATGTAATGCTTTGTAGGTTAGCAGTAAAACCTTGAAATCAGCCCTTGCTTTGACAGGAAGCCAGTGTAGGGAGGCTAGCACTGGAGTAATATGATACATTTTATTGGTTCTAGTCAGGATTCTAGCAGCCGTATTTAGCACTAACTGAAGTTTATTTAGTGCTTTATCCGGGTAGCCGGAAAGTAGAGCATTGCAGTAGTCTAACCTAGAAGTGACAAAAGCATTGATTAATTTTTCTGCACAATTTTTGGACAGAAAGTTTCTGATTTTTGCAATGTTACGTAGATGGAAAAAAGCTGTCCTTGAAATGGTCTTGATATGTTTTTCAAAAGAGAGATCAGGGTCCAGAGTAACGCCGAGGTCCTTCACAGTTTTATTTGAGACGACTGTACAACCATTAAGATTAATGGTCAGATTCAACAGAAGATCTCTTTGTTTCTTGGGACCTAGAACAAGCATCTCTGTTTTGTCCGAGTTTAAAAGTAGAAAGTTTGCAGCCATCCACTTCCTTATGTCTGAAACACATGCTTCTAGCAAGGGCAATTTTGGGGCTTCACCATGTTTCATTGAAATGTACAGCTGTGTGTCATCCGTATAGCAGTGAAAGTTAACATTATGTTTTCGAATAACATCCCCAAGAGGTAAAATATATAGTGAAAACAATAGTGGTCCTAAAACGGAACCTTGAGGAACACCAAAATTTACAGTTGATTTGTCAGAGGACAAACCATTCACAGAGACAAACTGATATCTTTCCGACAGATAAGATCTGTGCCTACGTCACACTTTCGCATCTGCCTACGTCACACTTTCGCATCTGCCTACGTCACACTTTCGCATCTGCCTACGTCACACTTTCACATCTGCGGTGAAAGGTGACAGAGCTAAAGCGGTGTTTGTCAGACCATGAGACGTCCCATCTGCGGTGAAAGGTGACAGAGCTAAAAGCGGTGTTTGTCAGACCATGAGACGTCCCATCTGCGGTGAAAGGTGACAGAGCTAAAGCGGTGTTTGTCAGACCATGAGACGTCCCATCTGCGGTGAAAGGTGACAGAGCTAAAAGCGGTGTTTGTCAGACCATGAGACGTCCCATCTGCGGTGAAAGGTTACAGAGCTAAAGCGGTGTTTGTCAGACCATGAGACGTCCCATCTGCGGTGAAAGGTGACAGAGCTAAAGCGGTGTTTGTCAGACCATGAGACGTCCCATCTGCGGTGAAAGGTGACAGAGCTAAAGCGGTGTTTGTCAGACCATGAAACATCCTGAAAATCAGTCTTCTCACAAAATTGTCTGTCGCGTCCGAATGGTTTGGTCTACAAACTACTATGACCCCTCTATGGAAAGATGAACACGATGGTGTCAGGAGACTCGTCTGAAGTTGGTACTTCTGTCTGTAGCGTCCAAACCGTTTGGGCCACACACTGATATAACCCCTCTGTGCAAAGGTGTGACTCTCATGTACATGTCAGTTGTTTTGCTCTTGTACACCCACCAGGCCACGGAAGCCACTCCTCAGTAAAAGGCACATGACAGCCTGCTTGGAGTTTGCCAAAAGGCACCCAAAGACTCTCAGACCATGAGAAACAAGATTCTCTGGACTGATGAAAACAAGATTGAACTCTTTGGCCTGAATGCCAAGCGTCACGTCTGGAGGAAACCTGGCTTCATCCCTATGGTGAAGCATGGTGGTGGCAGCATCATGCTGTGGGGATGTTTTTCAGCGGCAGGGACTGGGAGACTATTCAGGATCGAGGGAAAGATGAACGGAGCAAAGTACAGAGAGATCCTTGATGAAAACCTGCTCCAGAGCACTCAGGACCTGACGGTTCACCTTCCAACAGGACAACGACCCTAAGCACACAGCCAAGAAAACGCAGGAGTGGCTTTAAGAACAAGTCTCTGAATGTCCTTGTGTGGCCCAGCCAGAGCCCGTACTAGAATCCGATCGAACATCTCTGGAGAGACCTGAAAATAACTGTGCAGCAACCCTCCCCATTCAACCTGACAGAGCTTGAGAGGATCATCAAAGAAGAATGGGAGAAACTCCCCAAATACAGGTGTAACAAGCTTGTAGCGTCATACCCAATAATAGGAGGGACACTTCAGAACAATCTTCCTTTTTATATTTTTTGTGGACTATCTGTTGTTCCATGTAGTGAATCTGTTATTCAATGCGTTTTCTATGGGCTAATGGCAGTAAGGACAAAAATATCTGTTCATTAAAAAAAAAATCACGTGATCATAAAATGCAAAATCAAATAGCTAAATTATCCTTGGTATGACCTTCTTAAAACAATTCTATATAGCTTAGTAGAGGTAAGGTAAAATCGGCCACGATAAAACCATCAACATAGAACCATAGTAATCATACTGCAGTTAATGTACATTCTTCTTCTGGCTAATTTTACAGAGAGGTAAATGAGGCAGTTCACGGTGCAGTCAGAAAGACATCTGGTTCATTGACCTTTGCAGTTGGAAAAACCTTCAGGCTCATCGGAGAAGGCGAGAAAGTGTCTGCTGTGGCCTGTGACATTCCCAATACCATTTGGGAACAATTACACAGCAATGCCAGGAACACCGGCGACCTTCCTACTCTTTCCTTCCCTTGAAGATAAACCCCCAGCAGTGGTACTGATGTAATTAGTGAAGTATGAAAATAGGCCTGGAACCTGCCTGGGTGGTCAAGGTTAATATATGAAAACTGAGTCGAATTGATAAATTCACGTTTGCCCGTGGATGCAGCCGTCCTGCTTCAGAATGTTTTGAGCAGAGGTGGGATATGTTGAGCAGTGTTTGTCAGCGGTGGGATATGTTGAGCAGTGTTTGTCAGTGGTGGGATATGTTGAGTAGTGTTTGTCAGTGGTGGGATATGTTGAGCAGTGTTTTTCAGAGGTAGGATATGTTGAGCAGTGTTTGTCAGCGGTGGGATATGTTGAGCAGTGTTTGTCAGTGGTGGGATATGTTGAGCAGTGTTTTTCAGCGGTGGGATATGTTGAGCAGTGTTTGTCAGAGGTGGGATATGTTGAGCAGTGTTTGTCAGAGGTGGGATATGTTGAACAGTGTTTGTCAGTGGTGGGATATGTTGAGCAGTGTTTGGGCTGTTATAGTTATCCTTAGCCAGGTTCAGATAGCTACAGATGTAGGATCTTAATTTGATCACCCCTTTTCAGGAGAAATGTCATGCAGGACATTTTAAACGTTTAGTGTATTTGAGGTTTAAAGATTATTTTGAATGTATCAACCCCTACAATAATGTCCATTAATTATAATCAACATTATAATTGACATTTCCTGTTGCTGCAGGATTAGAAGTGTGTAGCAAACTGGCTCAAATTAAGATCCTACATCTGTGTTAGGTTCAGGTTTGGGCTGAACTGTCCTGACAACCAGAAATACTAGCCTGAAACAAGGGACAGATAGGGGGAAAGGTCAACTGACCCATAAAGCCATGATTTTTTTGTTCTGATGGCTAAATAACCAGATATTGTTTGGTGGACCCCCCATGTTTGTCTTGGTCTGGCCTGAGTCTGTGTCTAAGGAGGGATAGTGGGCCTGAAGACCTTGGAGATGGCGGCTATGTTTGGACAGCTGCTGTTGAGACATGTTTTTCTTAGTTTATCCGCGTTGCGCGCGGCGTCCTCTGTGCCAAAGTCACCCTCCTCACCTTCACAGAGAGACTGAAGCCAAACAGAGAGAGTAGGCCCTTGAGTGTCACGATATTTAATTGTTGATTCTCATAAATGGATGCCTGTCCACAAAAATACTGAATATGTTGTGCTGGAAATTGTGATATAAGTAAAGATGTTCCCATCCGTATTTTGAATTGTTGATACTGAGACTGTCAAGTGCTACCTCTTATGATAGGTCTGTCTAGTGTCAAATGATAGATTCGTCTAGCTTCTCCTGATTCATAAACACTCCAAATGAATTTCACCTTAGCTGCCTTTTGTAGGAGCCAAAAACGTCTACAGTATGTCTCAGAACTGAACTGACGCCTGCAGCAGGCCCACTACCTTCCTTTACTCCTTGTCAGGATTGCCATAAACTATAACAAAACTACCTCAGTTTAAAGGTATCCTACAACCTCAAATAAAATCATGTAAACAATCAAGTGATAAAGGATCTAATCCACTGGGATTATATTTCCTAATAAAGCCAAGGAATGCATCTATAAGAGCCTTTACTGTAAACAATTATTGAAAACCATAACTTGGATCATAGGAGGGCTTCGTAGAGTGAACCATGTTATCTGGTAGTGATACACAAGTGATGCTTGGGCATGTGCTGTTTGATTTGTGAGACCAACAAAGAGATGGAGATGTGGAAACATTTACAGTAACAATAGTGCTTTTGCTCATTTGGAAATGCAGCATATAAATTGCAACCTGATCCATTTATGTTGGCTTGGAGTAGCAGAGAAAAGCTGAGGGACCCCATACCATTCTCATGTGGAACGTTTTTTTTACCCCTTGTAGCTTGAAGTTTATTTCAAAGGGGGTGCATGGCTTTCTGTTAACTATTAAATTAATGATCTCTTAATAGGCATTTGTGCCAGTCTGTATGATTCTACTCCCGTGCTGAAACCGGAGCCAGCTGGAGCTATGAAACGCTCAGTTCCCGTCAAAGTAGATCACTGAATCGCTGATTCATGCTCCCAAAAAGTTTTATTTTAGGCGTGGTTAGTTTATTATCTTTATGTTAAACCTTGGTTTTGGAGAGCATCGTGGCTAGTCCAGAGTCGACATATCTGTGTTTATTTTGCTGCTAATAGCTGGCCTAATGTGTAGGTTATACCAGCTGTGTAGGTTATAGCGGTGTGTAGGTTATAGCGGTGCTATCTCTTGGCAGGAACTGAAAGGGGAGAGGCTTTGCTGGCTGCTAACCTGGGGTCAAACAGCAGGGTGTGGGATGTAGAAGGCAGAGGGATGAGCCCGGCTGGGCTGTTAATTGTGTGTGTGTGTGTGTGTGTGTGTGTGTGTGTGTGTGTGTGTGCGTGTGCGTGTGCGTGTGCGTGTGCGTGTGCGTGTCATCATCCGAATTCCCTCATTCCCTTGACCTGCTCGTCAATCCGTAGCCCATAGCATTGATCTACACTCCAGGTCATAGTGTGCCGTGGAGAACAGCCTTGAATGTTAAAGCTTTGATATTGTCCATCTCCCCAGAAGCCCTGGGTTTGTTAGCAGGAGGAACTGTGGGTTCAGGAAGGGAGCAAGGTTGTTTGGGTGGTGCAGAAGAATCCACGTGTCACCATGTCTGTGTGTGTCCGTAGATCCCTATGCACTAACTAACTCTCTCTCTGTGTCTCGGTCTCTGTCTCTCTCTCTCTGTCTCTCTATCTCCTCTCAGGTGGACCTATGGCAGCCCAACAGTGCCTCTGATCCGACACAAATGCCACTGTGGACGTGCACGTGAGACGGAACGACACACGAGGGCTACGAACACGCCTCCAGAAAGAACACATAGATTTTAAGTAAGGGCTTAGAGACTACTCCATATTTCACCCAGAACAGTAAAGACAATGACCATAATAACACCAGAGCCATTCATTGCCCGGTGCCCCCCCTGCCTCGCCACTCCCCCTGTCGCTAACCCATCCACCCCCACAGGAAGAGGAACATCTGTTCGCCAAAAGGGTGTCACGAGGTGCTTTTCAATTGCCATACATGCACACACACACACACACAAACACACACACACACACACACACACACACGGACTACAACCCTATTTGCTTTCAAAAGCAGCCCTTTCATCTTTTTCTCCCATCAATCATCACAATGATGGAGTTTATCAAAGAAGCCACAGCCAGAAATACTCCCATTGTCATCCCTATCCTCAGGGAAGACTTTTTTACTCTCTCTCGCTCTCTGCCTCTCTGGCTCTCTCTCTCTGGCTCTCTCTCTGGCTCTCTCTCATGGTCTTCTCTTGGCTCTCTCTCTCTGGCTCTCTCTCTGGCTCTCTTTCTGGCTCTCTCTCTCTGGCTCTCTCTCTGGCTCTCTCTTGCTCTCTCTCTCTGGCTCTCTCTCTCTAGCTCTCTCTCTCTCTGGCTCTCTCTCTCTCCTTCAATTCAATTCAATTCAAGGGGCTTTATTGGCATGGGAAACGTGTTAACATTGCCAAAGCAAGTGAGTGTAGATAATATACAAAAAGTGAAATAAACAATAAAATTTAACAGTAAACATAACACATACAGAAGTTTCAAAACAATAAAGACATTACAAATGTCATGTTATGTATATATATATATAGGTGGTTTAGGTGGTTGTAGAATTTAAAGTCTCTTTTCTGGGTTTTGATAATTAGTGGGTATCGGCCTAATTCTGCCCTGCATATATTATTTGGTGTTCTACGTTGTACACCTAGGATATTTATGCAGAAGTCTGCATGCAGAGTCTCAATTTGGTGTTTGTCCCATTATGTGAGGTCTTGGTTGGTGAGCGGACCCCAGACCTCACAACCATAAAGGGCAATGGGTTCTATGACTGATTCAAGTATTTTTAGCCAGATCCTAATTGGTATGTTGAATTGTATGTTCCTTTTGATGGCATAGAATGCCCTTCTTGCCTTGTCTCTCAGATCATTCACAGCTTTGTGGAAGTTACCTGTGGCGCTGATGTTTAGGCCAAGGTATATATAGTTTTTTGTGTGCTCTAGGGCAACGTTGTCCAGATAGAATTTGTATTTGTGGTCCTGGCGACTGGACCTTTTTTGGAACACCATTATTTTGGTCTTACTGAGAGTTACTGTCAAGGCCCAGGTCTGACCGAATCTGTGCAGAAGATCTAGGTGCTGCTGTAGGCCCTCCTTGGTTGGTGACAGAAGCACCAGATCATCAGAAAATAGTAGACATTTGACTTCAGATTCTAGTAGGGTGAGGAGGGGGGCTGCAGACGTTTCCAGTGCCCGTGAAAATTTGTTGATATATATGTTGAAGAGGGTGGGGCTTAGATGTATCCCTGTCTCACCCCATGGCCCTGTGTGAAGAAATTTGCTTTTGCCCATTTTAACCACACACTTGTTATTTGTGTACATGGATTTTATAATGTCGTATGTTTTACCCCAACACCACTTTCCATCAATTTGTATAGCAGACCCTCATGCCAAATGGAGTCGAAGGCTTGTTTGAAATTAAAAAAGCATGAGAAGACTTTGCCTTTGTTTTTGGTTTGTTTGGTTGTCAATTAGGGTGTGCAGGGTGAATACATGGTCTGTTGTACGGAAATTTGGTAAAAAAGCAAATTTGACATTTGCTCAGTACATTGTTTTCATTGAGGAAATGTACGAGTCTGCTGTTAATGTTGTTGGATCCAAATATTGGGGAAGATGCCAGAGCTAAGGATGATGTTAAAGAGTTTTAGTATAGCCAATTTAATTTTTTTGTCTGTATATTTTATAATTTCATTGAGGATACCATCAACACCACAGGCCTTTTTGGGTTGGAGGGTTTTTATTTTGTCCTGTAGCTCATTCCAGGTAATTGGAGAATCCAGTGGGTTCTGGTAGTCTTTAATAGTTGATTCTAAGATTTGTATTTGATCATATATATGTTTTTGCTGTTTGTTTTTTGTTATAGAGCCAAAAAGATTGGATAAGTGGTTTACCCATACATCTCCATTTTGGATAGATAATTCTTCATGTTGTTGTTTGTTTAGTGTTTTCCAATTTTCCCAGAAGTGGTTAGAGTCTGTGGATTCTTCAATTACATTGAGCTGATTTCTGATGTGCTGTTCCTTCTTTTCCGTAGTGTATTTCTGTATTGTTTTAGTGATTCACCATAGTGAAGGCGTAGACTATATGTTTCTATGTTTTTTGGTTGGAAAGGTTCCTCAATTTCTTTCTTAGATTTTTGCATTCTTCATCAAACCATTTGTCATTGTTGTTCATTTTCTTCGGTTTTCTATTTGAGATTTTTAGATTTGATAGGGAAGCTGAGAGGTCAAATATATTGTTAAGATTTTTTACTGCCAAGTTTACACCTTCACTATTACAGTGGAACGTTTTACCCAGGAAATTGTCTAAAAGGATTGAATTTGTTGTTGCCTAATTGTTTTTTGGTAGGTTTCCAAACTGCATTCCTTCCATCTATAGCATTTCTTAATATTACTCAGTTCCTTTGGCTTTGATGCCTCCTGATTGAGTATTGCTCTGTTCAAGTAGACTGTGGTTTTGCTGTGGTCTGACAAGGGCTGACTGTGAACGCTCTGAGAGACTCTAGGTTGAGGTCAGTGATAAAGTAGTCTACAGTACTACTGCCAAGAGATGAGCTATAGGTGTATCTACCATAGGAGTCCCCTCGAAGCCTACCATTGACTATGTACATACCCAACATACCCTTTCTCTGGCTCTCTCTCTCTGGATCTCTCTCTCTCTCTCTGGCTCTCTCTCTATGGATCTCTGTCTGGCTCTCTCTCTCTGGATCTCTCTCTGGCTCTCTCTCTGGCTCTCTCTCTGGATCTCTCTCTGGATCTCTCTCTGGCTCTCTCTCTCTCTGGCTCTCTGTCTGGCTCTCTCTCTGGCTCTCGCTCTCTGTCTCTCTCTCTCTCTCTGGCTCTATGTCTGGCTCTCTCTGTCTGGATCTCTCTCTGTCTCGCTCTCTCTCTCTCTGGCACTCTGTCTGGCTCTGGCTCTTGCTCTCTGGCTCTCTCCTTCTCTCTGGCTCTCTCTGGCTCTCTCTCTGGCTCTCTCCTCTCTTTCTCTCTCTTGCTCTCTCTCTCTATTGCTCTCTCGTTCTCTCTTTCTCTCTCCTCTTTCTGTCTCTCTCTCTCCTCTTGCTCCTTCTCTTGCTCTCTCTTTCTCTTACTCGCTCCTCTTTCTCTCTCTCTCTCTCTCTCTCTCTTGCTCGCTCTCTCGCTCTCTTACTCGTTCTCTTTCTTTCTTGCTCGTTCTCTCTCTTTCTTGCTCTTGCTCTCTCTTTCTCTCTCACGCTCTCATCTCTCCTTGCTTTGACTATTCATAGATGTATATTTCCTCAGTATGGGGCGGGGAGCCATAGAGATCTGAGGATGGTGGGGTGATGGGTTTCAGTATTTACAGTCTGAGAGCGTTTGAGGGATAATTTGTATTAGATGAAAAAAGCTATGGGTGATGGGTTCACATGAGAGGGGGACTAAAATCCCACATCTTAGCTGGGAAATACAATTGTATGTTATTCATAAAATGTTTTGCATTCAAACACTTTGATTTATGTCCACATTTTTCTGATTTGTCATCCTGTGGTCAATGTTAGCTGAGCTAGAATATGACAAAACTACTCTCATCTCATTTGTGAAGAGAAAAGTTTTCTCAAAGAATGTCAATGACAGATGTAGCCTTTCCTGATGTTATGAGAATAGTTTTGACCAAATAAGTGTCTCTCCACGCTAGGACACGCTGTCTCTCCATGCTAGGACGTGCTGTCTCTCCACGCTAGGACACACTGTCTCTCCACGCTAGGACACGCTGTCTCTCCACACTAGGACACGCTGTCTCTCCACGCTAGGACACGGTGTCTCTCCACGCTAGGACGCGCTGTCTCTCCACGCTAGGACACGCTGTCTCTCCACGCTAGGACACGCTGTCTCTCCACGCTAGGGACACGCTGTCTCTCCACGCTAGGACACGCTGTCTCTCCACGCCAGGACGCGCTGTCTCTCCACGCTAGGACACGCTGTCTCTCCACGCTAGGACACGCTGTCTCTCCACGCTAGGACACGCTGTCTCTCCACGCTAGGACACGCTGTCTCTCCACGCTAGGACACGCTGTCTCTCCATGCTAGGACACGCTGTCTCTCCACGCTAGGACACGCTGTCTCTCCACGCTAGGACACGCTGTCTCTCCACGCTAGGACACGCTGTCTCTCCACGCTAGGACACGCTGTCTCTCCATGCTAGGACACGCTGTCTCTCCACGCTAGGACATGCTGTCTCTCCATGCTAGGACGTGCTGTCTCTCCACGCCGGGACGCGCTGTCTCTCCATGCTGGGAACGCTGTCTCTCCATGCTAGGACACGCTGTCTCTCCACGCTAGGACACACTGTCTCTCCACGCTAGGACACGCTGTCTCTCCACGCTAGGACACGCTGTCTCTCCACGCTAGGACGCGCTGTCTCTCCACGCCAGGACGCGCTGTCTCTCCACGCTAGGACACACTGTCTCTCCACGCTAGGACACGCTGTCTCTCCACGCGAGGACACACTGTCTCTCCACGCTAGGACACGCTGTCTCTCCACGCTAGGACACGCTGTCTCTCCACGCGAGGACACACTGTCTCTCCACGCTAGGACACGCTGTCTCTCCACGCTAGGACATGCTGTCTCTCCAAGCTAGGACATGCTGTCTCTCCACGCTAGGACACGCTGTCTCTCCACGCTAGGACATGCTGTCTCTCCATGCTAGGACATGCTGTCTCTCCACGCTAGGACGTGCTGTCTCTCCACGCCAGGACGCGCTGTCTCTCCACGCTAGGACACGCTGTCTCTCCACGCTAGGACATGCTGTCTCTCCAAGCTAGGACATGCTGTCTCTCCACGCTAGGACACGCTGTCTCCCCACGCTAAGACACGCCGTTTCTCTACGCTAGGACACACTGTCTCTCCACGCTAGGACACGGTGTCTCTCCATGCTAGGACGTGCT
>NW_027010343.1:0-33021 GCF_036934945.1 Oncorhynchus masou masou
CGACGTTGTCAATGGAACAAAAGAACGTTAGTATAGTGCAGGATGCACCTGCCAGGCAGACTCCGACAGGATAGGACAAGGTGGAAGCAAACGAGACGACAGCTTGCTTCTGGCATGAAAAACACAAACAAGAATCTGACACTGAAAGTAGCAGGAACAGAGAGAGAAATAGAGACCTAATCAGAGGGGAAAGAGAGAACAGGTGGGAAAGAGTGAATGAGCTAGTTAGGGGAGATGTAGAACAGCTGAAGAAGGAGAGACAGAGAAGGTAACCTAATAAGACCAGCAGAGAGAGACAGAGTGAAGAGAAAGGACAGGAACAGACATAATAAGACATGACAGTACCCCCCCACTCACCGAGCGCCTCCTGGCGCACTCGAGGAGGAAACCTGGCGGCAACGGAGGAAATCATCGATCAGCGAACGGTCCAGCACGTCCCGAGAGGGAACCCAACTCCTCTCCTCAGGACCGTACCCCTCCCAATCCACTAGGTGCTGATGACCACGGCCCCGAGGGCGCATGTCCAAAATCTTACGAACCCTGTAGATAGGTGCGCCCTCGACAAGGATGGGGGGAGGGACGAGCGGGGCGCGAAGAACGGGCTTAACACAGGAGACATGGAAGACCGGGTGAACGCGACGAAGATAGCGCGGAGAAGAAGTCGCACTGCGACAGGATTAATGACCTGAGAAATACGGAACGGACCAATGAACCGCGGGGCCAACTTGCGAGAAGCTGTCTTAAGGGGAAGGTTCTGAGTGGAGAGCCATACTCTCTGACCGCAACAATATCTAGGACTCTTGGTCCTACGCTTGTGCGGCCCTCACAGTCTGCGCCCTATTACGGCAAAGTGCCGACCTGACCCCCTTCCAGGTGCGCTCGCAACGCTGGACAAAAGCCTGAGCGGAGGGGACGCAGGACTCGGCGAGCTGAGATGAGAACAGCGGAGGCTGGTACCCGAGGCTACTCTGAAAAGGAGATAGACCGGTAGCAGACGAAGGAAGCGAGTTGTGGGCGTACTCTGCCCAGGGGAGCTGTTCTGACCAAGACGCAGGGTTACGAAAAGAAAGACTGCGTAAAATGCGACCAACAGTCTGATTGGCCCGTTCGGCTTGGCCGTTAGACTGGGGATGAAAGCCGGACGAGAGACTGACAGAAGCCCCAATCAAACGGCAAAACTCCCTCCAAAATTGAGACGTGAACTGCGGGCCTCTGTCGGAAACGACGTCTGACGGAAGGCCATGAATTCGGAAAACATTCTCGATAATGATCTGAGCCGTCTCCTTAGCAGAAGGGAGCTTAGCGAGAGGAATGAAATGAGCCGCCTTAGAGAATCTATCGACAACCGTAAGAATAACTGTCTTCCCCGCTGATGAAGGCAGTCCGGTGATAAAATCTAAAGCGATGTGAGACCACGGTCGAGAGGGAATGGGAAGCGGTCTGAGACGGCCGGCAGGAGGAGAGTTCCCAGATTTAGTCTGCGCGCAGACCGAACAAGCGGCGACAAATCGACGCGCGTCACGTTCCCGAGTGGGCCACCAGAAACGCTGGCGAATGGAAGCGAGCGTACCCCGAACGCCGGGGTGGCCGGCTAACTTGGCAGAGTGGGCCCACTGAAGAACGGCCGGACGAGTAGGAACGGGAACGAACAGAAGGTTCCTAGGACAAGCTCGCGGCGACGGAGTGTGAGCGAGTGCTTGCTTTACCTGCCTCTCAATTCCCCAGACAGTCAACCCGACAACACGCCCCTCAGGGAGAATCCCCTCGGGGTCGGTGGAGACCTCAGAAGAACTGAAGAGACGAGATAAAGCATCAGGTTTGGTGTTTTTGAGCCCGGACGATAAGAAATAACAAACTCGAAACGAGCGAAAAACAGAGCCCAACGAGCCTGACGCGCATTAAGTCGTTTGGCTGAACGGATGTACTCAAGGTTCCTATGGTCAGTCCAAACGACAAAGGAACAGTCGCCCCCTCCAACCACTGTCGCCATTCGCCTAGGGCTAAGCGGATGGCGAGCAGTTCGCGATTACCAACATCATAGTTACGTTCTGACGGCGATAAGCGATGAGAGAAAACGCGCAAGGATGGACCTTGCCGTCAGAGAGAGAGCGCTGAGAAAGAATGGCTCCCACGCCCACCTCTGACGCGTCAACCTCAACAACAAACTGTCTAGAGATGTCAGGTGTAACAAGAATAGGTGCGGATGTAAAACGATTCTTAAGAAGATCAAAAGCTCCCTGGGCGGAAACGGACCACTTAAAGCACGTCTTAACAGAAGTAAGGGCTGTGAGGGGAGCTGCCACCTGACCGAAATTACGGATGAAACGACGATAGAAATTAGCGAAGCCCAGAAAGCGCTGCAGCTCGACGCGTGACTTAGGAACGGGCCAATCAATGACAGCCTGGACCTTAGCGGGATCCATCTTAATGCCCTCAGCGGAAATAACGGAACCGAGAAAAGGGACAGAGGCGGCATGAAAAGTGCACTTCTCAGCCTTCACATAAAGACAGTTCTCCAAAAGGCGCTGAGGACGGCCGCACGTGCTGAACATGAATCGGGAGAGACGGTGAAAAAATCAGGATATCGTCCATGTAAACGAAAACAAAAATGTTCAGCATGTCTCTCAGGACGTCGGCAACTAGTGCCTGAAAGACAGCTGGAGCGTTAACGAGGCCGAAAGGAAGAACCCGGTATTCAAAGTGCCCTATCTGAGTGTTAAATGTCAGTTTCCACTCGGCCCCTCCCTGATGCGCACGAGATGTGTAGGCGTTACGAAGGTCCAATTTGGTGAAAACTCTGGCCCCTGCAGGATCTCGAAGGCTGAAGACATAAGAGGAAGCGGATAACCCATTCTTGAACTGTTATGTCATTCAGCCCTCGATAATCCACGCATGGGCGCAGGGACCCGTCCTTCTTCTGAACAAAACCCGCCCGGCGGGAGAGGAGGAGGAGACTATGGTACCGGCGTCGAGCGAAACAGACAAATAATCCTCGAGAGCCTTACGTTCGGGAGCCGACAGAGAGTATAATCTACCCCGGGGGGGAGTAGTTCCCCGGAAGGAGATCAATACTACAGTCATACGATCGGTGTGGAGGGAGAGAAGTGGCCTGGAACGACTGAACACCGTGCGCAGATCGTGATACTCCTCCGGCACCCTGTCAAATCGCCAGGCTCCTCCTGTGAAGAAGGGACAGAGGAAACAGGAGGGATAGCAGACATTAAACAGGTCACATGACAAGAAACATTCCAGGATAGGATAGTATTACTAGACCAATTAATAGAAGGGTTATGGCGCACTAGCCAGGGATGACCCAAAACAACAGGTGTAAAAGGTGAACGAAAAATTAAAAGAAATGGTTTCGCTTATGATTACCAGAGACAGTGAGGGGTTAAAGGCAGCGTCTCACGCTGAATCTTGGGGAGAGAACTACCATCTAAAGCGAACAAGGCCGTGGGCTCCCCTAACTGTCTGAGAGGAATGTCATGCTCCCGAGCCCAGGTCTCGTCCATAAAACAGCCCTCCGCCCCAGAGTCTATCAAGGCACTGCAGGAAGCAGATGAACCGGGCCAGCGGAGATGGACCGGAAAGGTAGTGCGTGATCCTGAAGGAGAGGCCTGAGTAGTTGCGCTCACCAGTAGCCCTCCTCTTACTGATGAGCTCTGGGCTTTTACTGGGCATGAGGTGACAAAATGACCAGCGGAGCCGCAGTAGAGACAGGCGACAGATTCTCCGTTCCTTCTCCTTGGCCGAGATGCGGATACCCCCAGCTGCATAGGCTCAGCATCCGAGCCGGCTGGAGGAGGGTGGCAGATGCGGCAGGTGGCAGTGATGTGGAGAGGGGAGCAACGGAGAACGCGAACTCCTTTCCACGAGCTCGGCGACGAAGATCAAACCGTCATTTCATGCGAATAGCGGAGCTATTAAGGAGTCCAGACTGGAAGGAACCTCCCGGGAGAGGATCTCATCCTTAACCTCGACGAGGAGTATCCTCCAGAAAACGAGCGAGCAAAGCCGGCTCGTTCCAGTCACTAGAGGCAGCGAGAGTGCGAAACTCAATAGAATAATCCGTTATGGATCGATTCCCCTGACATAGGGAAGACAGGGCCCTGGAAGCCTCCTCCCCAAAAACAGAACGGTCAAAAACCCGTATCATCTCCTCCTTAAAGTCCTGATACTGGTTAATACACTCAGCCCTCGCCTCCCAGATTGCCGTGCCCCACTCACGCGCCCGTCCGGTAAGGAGAGAAATGACGTAGGCGATGCGGGCTGCGCTCCTGGAGTAAGTGTTGGGCTGGAGAGAGAACACCACATCACACTGAGTGAGGAATGAGCGGCACTCAGTGGGCTCCCCAGAGTAACACGGCGGGTTGTTGATCCTGGGCTCCGGAGACTCGGAAACCCTGGAAGTGGGCGGTGGATCGAGGTGGAGTTGGTGAACCTGTCTTGTGAGGTCGGAGACTTGGACGGCCAGGGTCTCAACGGCATGTCGAGCAGCAGACAATTCCTCCTCGTGTCTGCCTAGCATCGCTCCCTGGATCTCGACGGCGGAGTGAAAAGGGTCCGGAGCCGCTGGGTCCATTCTTGGTCAGATTCTTCTGTTATGTACTTGAGTGAAGACCCAAAAGCGGTTTTAACAGAAAACAGAGTTCTTTAATGAAAAAACAGGAATGGCATAAATCCTCTTCCGACGTTGTCAATGGAACAAAAAGAACGTTAGTATAGTGCAGGATGCACCTGCCAGGCAGACTCCGACAGGATAGGACAAGGTGGAAGCAAACGAGACGACAGCTTGCTTCTGGCATGAAAAACACAAACAAGAATCTGACACTGAAAGTAGCAGGAACAGAGAGAGAAATAGAGACCTAATCAGAGGGGAAAGAGAGAACAGGTGGGAAAGAGTGAATGAGCTAGTTAGGGGAGATGTAGAACAGCTGAAGAAGGAGAGACAGAGAAGGTAACCTAATAAGACCAGCAGAGAGAGACAGAGTGAAGAGAAAGGACAGGAACAGACATAATAAGACATGACACTCTATGACCGATTCAAGTATTTTTAGCCAAATCCTAATTGGAATGTTGAAATTTATGTTCCTTTTGATGGCATAGAATGCCCTTCTTGCCTTGTCTCTCAGATCGTTCACAGCTTTGTGGAAGTTACCTGTGGCGCTGATGTTTAGGCCAAGGTATGTATAGTTTTTTGTGTGCTCTAGGGCAACAGTGTCGAGATGGAATTTGTATTTGTGGTCCTGGTGACTGGACCTTTTTGGAACACCATTATTTTGGTCTTACTGAGATTTACTGTCAGGGCCCAGGTCTGACAGAATCTGTGCATAAGATCTAGGTGCTGCTGTAGGCCCTCCTTGGTTGGTGACAGAAGCACCAGATCATCAGCAAACAGCAGACATTTGACTTCAGATTCTAGTAGGGTGAGGCCGGGTGCTGCAGACTTTTCTAGTGCCCGCGCCAGTTTGTTGATATATATGTTGAAGAGGGTGGGGCTTAAGCTGCATCCCAGTCTAACCCCACGACCCTGTGTGAAGAAATTTGTGTTTTTTGCCAATTTTAACCGCACACTTGTTGTTTGTGTACATGGATTTTATGATGTCGTATGTTTTACCCCCAACACCACTTTCCATCAGTTTGTATAGCAGACCCTCATGCCAAATTGAGTCGAAGGCTTTTTTGAAATCAACAAAGCATGAGAAGACTTTGCCTTTGTTTTGGTTTGTTTGGTTGTCAATTAGGGTGTGCAGGGTGAATACATGGTCTGTTGTACGGTAATTTGGTAAAAAGCCAATTTGACATTTGCTCAGTACATTGTTTTCATTGAGGAAGTGTACGAGTCTGCTGTTAATGATAATGCAGAGGATTTTCCCAAGGTTACTGTTGACGCATATTCCACGGTAGTTATTGGGGTCAAATTTGTCTCCATTTTTGTGGATTGGGGTGATCAGTCCTTGGTTCCAAATATTGGGGAAGATGCCAGAGCTAAGGATGATGTTAAAGAGTTTTAGTATAGCCAATTGGAATTTGTTGTCTTTATATTTGATCATTTCATTGAGGATACCATCAACACCACAGGCCTTTTTGGGTTGGAGGGTTTTTATTTTGTCCTGTAACTCATTCAATGTTATTGGAGAATCCAGTGGGTTCTGGTAGTCTTTAATAGTTGATTCTAAGATCTGTATTTGATCATGTATATGTTTTTGCTCTTTATTCTTTGTTATAGAGCCAAAAATATTGGAGAAGTGGTTTACCCATACATCTCCATTTTGGATAGATAATTCTTCGTGTTGTTGTTTGTTTAGGGTTTTCCAATTTTCCCAGAAGTGGTTAGAGTCTATGGATTCTTCAATTACATTGAACTGATTTCTGACATGCTGTTCCTTCTTTTTCCGTAGTGTATTTCTGTATTGTTTTAGTGATTCACCATAGTGAAGGCGTAGACTCAGGTTTTCCGGGTCTCTATGTTTTTGGTTGGACACTCTCTCTCTCTGTAACTCTCTGTCAGACACTGTAATGTCTCTCTCTCTCTCTCTAACTCTCTGTGGGACACTGTAATGTCTCTCTCTCTCTGTAACTCTCTGTCAGACACTGTAATGTCTCTCTCTCTCTCTGTAACTCTCTGTGGGACACTGTAATGTCTCTCTCTCTCTCTCTCTCTCTCTCTCTGTAACTCTCTGTGGGACACTGTAATGTCTCTCTCTCTCTCTCTGTAACTCTCTGTGGGACACTGTAATGTCTCTCTCTCTCTCTGTAACTCTCTGTGTGACACTGTAATGTCTCTCTCTCTCTCTGTAACTCTCTGTCAGACACTGTAATGTCTCTCTCTCTGTAACTCTCTGTCAGACACTGTAATGTCTCTCTGTAACTCTCTGTCAGACACTAATGTCTCTCTCTCTCTGTAACTCTCTGTGGGACACTGTAATGTCTCTCTCTCTCTCTGTAACTCTCTGTGGGACACTGTAATGTCTCTCTCTCTCTCTGTAACTCTCTGTGGGACACTGTAATGTCTCTCTCTCTCTGTAACTCTCTGTGGGACACTGTAATGTCACTAGGGCTGTAATGATACCAGTATCGCAGTACATTTTCCATGGCAAAAATGAAAAAACAGGAAGCAGACAACTCTTTGGTCCTTTTAATAACATTACAAATGTCATATTGTGTAAGATATAGTGTTACTATGTGCTGGGTCATAAATACATGTTCTATATCTGGGTCATTAATACATGTTCTATATCTGGGTCATAAATACATGTTCTGTATCTGGGTCATTAATACATGTTCTATATCTGGGTCATTAATACATGTTTTCTATATCTGGGTCATTAATACATGTTCTAATATATCTGGGTCATAAATACATGTTCTATATCTGGGTCATAAATACATGTTCTATATCTGAGGTCATAAATACATGTTCTATATCTAGGGTCATAAATACATGTTCTATATCTGGTCATTAATACATGTTCTATATCTGGGTCATAAATACATGTTCTATATCTGGGTCATAAATACATGTTCTATATCTGGTCATTAATACATGTTCTATATCTCTGTCTGTAACATACATGTTCTATATCTGGGTCATACAATACATGTTCTATATCTGGGTCATAAATACATGTTCTATATCTGGGTCATAAATACATGTCTATATCCTAGGTCATAAATACATGTTCTATATCTGGGTCATAAATACATGTTCTATATCTGGGTCACTTAATACATGTTCTATATCTGTTCTACATGTTCTGTATCTGGGTCATTAATACATGTTCTATATCTGGGTCATTAATACATGTTCTATATCTGGGTCATTAATACATGTTCTATATCTGGGTCATAAATACATGTTCTATATCTGGGTCATGGCAAAAATATGTTCTATATCTGGGTCATTAATATATGTTCTATATCTGGGTCATAAATACATGTTCTATATCTGGGTCATAAATACATGTTCTATATCTGGGTCATAAATACATGTTCTATATCTGGGTCATTAATACATGTTCTATATCTGGGTCATTAATACATGTTCTATATCTGGGTCATAAATACATGTTCTATATCTGGGTCATAAATACATGTTCTATATCTGGGTCATAATACATGTTCTATATCTGGGTCATAAATACATGTTCTATATCTGGGTCATAAATACATGTTCTATATCTGGGTCATAAATACATGTTCTATATCTGGGTCATAAATACATGTTCTATATCTGGGTCATTAATACATGTTCTATATCTGGGTCATAAATACATGTTCTATATCTGGGTCATTAATACATGTTCTATATCTGGGTCATTAATACATGTTCTATATCTGGGTCATTAATACATGTTCTATATCTGGGTCATAAATACATGTTATATATCTGGGTCATAAATACATGTTATATATCTGGGTCATAAATACATGTTCTATATCTGGGTCATAAATACATGTTTCTATATAATGATGTCATTAATACATGTTCTATATCTGGGTCATAAATACATGTTCTATAGCCTAGTCTAGAGGTCATAAATACATGTTCTATATCTGGTCATAAATACATGTTCTATATCTGAACAGGTCATAAATACATGTTCTATATCTGGGTCATAAATACATGTTCTATATCTAAGTCATAAATACATGTGTTAATCATATCAGCAGTCATAAATACATGTTCTATATCTGAAAGGTGCCATTAATACATGTTCTATATCTGGGTCATAAATACATGTTCTACAGCTGGGTCATAAATACATGTTCTATATCTGGGTCATAAATACATGTGACTCTGGATGACAACATAATGATGTTTGATTCCAACATCAGGCTGTTTTCCTAAACAAGTTAAATCCGCCTAGGCCTCGTGTTTTGTTTTAACTGTGCCGATAATAACGACTATGGTGATACTGGTATTGTCCCGGCCCTAAATGCCACCCCCTCCATCTCTTTCTCTGTCGCCCTCATTCGTTCACACACTAACTCCAAGGTCAGCAGTTATCAAACGATTCGACTCCATAGAAACAACAGAAAAACATAACACCCTCCAGTGGCGCAGCTTTCCCAGGCACCGCATCTCCAGTGTTGAGGCGTCACTACAGACCCGGATTCCATCCCAGGCTGGCCGCAGCCGGGCCGCGACCGGGAGACTCATGGGGCAGCACAATAGGCCCAGCGTCGTCTTGGTTAGGAGGGTTTGGTCGGCCCTAGATGTCCATTTCCCATCGCTCCTAGTGACTCCTGTGGCGGGCCGGGCGTAGTGCACGCTGACACGGTCGCCAGTTGTACGGTGTTTCCTCCGACACATTGGTGCGGCTGGCTTCCGGGTTAAGTGGGCATTGTGTCAAGAAGCAGTGCGGCTTGGTTGGGTTGTGTTTCGGGGACGCATGTCTCTCAACCTTCTCCTCTCCCGAGTCCGTACGGGAGTTGCAGCGATCAAGACAAGACTGTAACTACCAATTGGACACCACGAAATTGGGGGAGAAAATATATAAATAAAAATAAAAACATATTTGCATGTCCTGTGTGTTTGACTGAATTTTTTTATTGTTGTAGCCAACTTGCCCAATGATTAAAAAATAACAAATGTTGTCCCTTTTTCTCTTGTCTCATCGCTGCAACTCCCGTACGGACCGGGAGAGGGAGAAGGTCGAGAGACGTGCGTCCTCTGAAACACAACCCAGCCAAGCTTGCACTTCTTCTTGACACAATGCCCACTTAACCCGGAAGCCAGCCGCACCAATGTGTCGGAGGAAACACCGTACAACTGGCGACCCCGTGTCAGCGTGCACTGCGCCCGGCCCACCACTGGAGTCACTAGAGCGATGGGACAAGGGACATCCCTGCCGTGCCAAACCTCCCCTAACCCGGACGCACGCTGGGCCAATTGTGCGCTGCCCCATGGGTCTCCCGGGCGCGGGTGGCTGCGACAGAGGCTGGACTCGAACCCAGAATCTCTAGTGGCACAGCGATGCACAGCCTTAGACCCCTGGTGATGAGGTTTAACCTCCTTGGTCTCCCTCTATATCAGACCTGGAGATGACTGTAGTCTCATGGTGTTAATAACCCCTCTACTCTGTATCAGACCTGAGATGACTAGTCTACTGATGGTGTTACTAACCCCTCTACTCTCTGTATCAGACCTGAGATGACTAGTCTACTGATGGTGTTACTAACCCCTCTACTCTCTGTATCAGACCTGGAGATGACTGTAGTCTACTGATGGTGTTACTAACCCTCTACTCTCTGTATCAGACCTGAGATGATGACTGATGGTGTCTGCATCAGACCCTGGAGATGTGTCTACTGATGGTGCTACTAACCCTCTACTCTCTGTATCAGACCTGACTAGTCTACTGATGGTGTTACTAACCCTCTACTCTGTGTATCAGACCTGGAGATGACCTACTGATGGTGTTACTAACCCCTCTACTCTCTGTATCAGACCTGGAGATGACTGTAGTCTACTGATGGTGTTACTTACTGTATCAGACCTGAGATGACTGTAGTCTACTGGATGGTGTTACTAACCCTCTCTCTATCAGACCTGGAGATGACTAGTCTACTGGATGGTGTTACTAACCCTCTACTCTCTGTATCAGACCTGGATGATGTAGCTGTAGTCTACTCTCTGTATCAGACCTGGAGATGACTAGTTACTAACTTAACCCTCTACTCTCTATATCAGACCTGGAGATGACTAGCTGTAAGTCTACTCAGACCTGGAGATGACTAGTTACTGATGGTGTTACCCCTCTACCTCTGTATCAGACCTGGAGATGACTGTAGTCTACTGATGGTGTTACTAACCCTCTACTCTCTGTATCAGACCTGGAGAAGCTGTGGCCTACTGGAACCTGGTTCTAACTGGTCGATTCAAGTTCCTGGACCTCTGGAGACAGGTTTCTATTGGTAGTGGATGAAATTCACTGTATTAATGGCTGTTCCTAAATAATATACTACTCTGGACAAGTCTCGGTGTTTCCCTCATGTGTATTGATAGTCTATGGTGATGTCATCTATCTGTGTGATTAGTGCAGGAGCATCATAATCTCTGATGTCATCTATCTGTGTGATTAACGCAGGAGCGTCATAATCTCTGATGTCATCTATCTGTGTGATTTAATGCAGGAGCATCATAATCTCTGATGTCATCCATCTGTGTGATTAATGCAGGAGCATCATTATCTCTGATGTCATCTATCTGTGTGATTAATGCAGGAGCATCATAATCTCTGATGTCATCTATCTGTGTGATTAATGCAGGAGCATCATAATCTCTGATGTCATCTATCTGTGTGATTTAATGCAGGAGCATCATTATCTCTGATGTCATCTATCTGTGTGATTAACGCAGGAGCGTCATAATCTCTGATGTCATCTATCTGTGTGATTTAATGCAGGAGCATCATTATCTCTGATGTCATCTATCTGTGTGATTAACGCAGGAGCGTCATAATCTCTGATGTCATCTATCTGTGTGATTAATGCAGGAGCATCATAATCTCTGATGTCATCTATCTGTGTGATTAATGCAGGAGCATCATAAGCGGTCGATCCCCAAAGACACGTGGAACCTGCTACTGGACTTTGGCAACATGATCGCAGACGACATGTCCAACTACGACGAGGAAGGTGAGATATAACCACCTATTAAGGATGGGTCCCAAATGGCACCTTTTCCTACATTTACATTTACATTTAAGTCATTTAGCAGACGCTCTTATCCAGAGTGACTTACAAATTGGTGAATTCACCTTCTGACATCAGTGGAACAGCCACTTTACAATAGTGCATCTAAATCATTTAAGGGGGGGTGAGAAGGATTGCTTTATCCTATCCTAGGTATTCCTTGAAGAGGTGGGGTTTCAGGTGTCTCCGGAAGGTGGTGATTGACTCCTGTGCTCTGCTTTTGACCAGGGCCCATAGTGCACTAGATACGGATTAGGGGGCCATTTGAAACGCAGACAAACATTTCTGTAGGACCAATAAAACACACACTAATCCACACCCCTGACCTCAGATCCAGGATTCCTCTACCCCCTTATCCATAACCACTAGGTGTATGACTAAGATCTGACCTGGAGTCAGCAGTTAGGGATTGGGACTTGACTACCATACAGCGCAATCACCTATTAAAACATTTCTGCCAATCACTTACCATGCAGCTAATCATGTGACCCTTTTCTGCCCACTCAGGAGCTTGGCCTGTCCTCATAGACGACTTTGTGGAATTTGCCCGGCCAATCGTGACAGGGGGCAAGCGTAAAACCATATAGGTCATACCCAGTTCCCAGCAGGGGCTGGCGATTTTATACACACCAGCCAAAAAGAGACTTCTACAAGACTGTCCAAGTTTGTGAGACTGAGCTGCCAATCAGGGGCCGGGGAGCGACATGACAGCCAATCGGAGAGAAGGAAAACAACAACAGGAAGAGGAAGTTATCCTTTTCTTTGTTTTGAGACTGAGTCACTCCGGGAGGCGGGCTGTTAGCAGGGGGTGGGATCGTCGCGGAGCTATGAGCTCTGCTCCCATTGGCTGGCTGGATCAGACTGATCGGCCAACGACTACAGTACCCAAACACCAGCCACCATCAGATCAGTGGGCGTGTCTGTAGATTCTAGAACTGGTGCTCTGGTCCCACCCCCCCTAGCTGCAGCCCCCCCCAACCCCGCCCCCTCCTTACTAAAGAACGACCAGGGAGAGCAAACAGAACGGCAGAGAGGGGCGGACGGTTTGCTCTCTGCAGCAGACAGACAGAATGGTGTGATATTTGATCCAGTGGAGGCTGCAGAGAGGAGGACGGCTCATCATAATGGCTGGAACGGAGCAAACGGAATGTTATCAAACACCTGGAAACCATGGAAAACATGTGTTTGATGTATTTGATACCATTCCACTGATTCCGATCTAGTCATTACCACGAACATGTCCTCCCCAATTAAGGTGCCACCAACCTCCTGTGGTCTGAACCCACAGTAGTAAGACGTGTCCTCTCTGCCGGCCCATTGGTGGATGAACTAGGAGCTCGGAGGTTCTGCATGTGTTTCTGGTTGAGCGTTAAGCGGCTGGACGGAGGAACAACAACTACTTTTTTTATTATTATCATTGAGTTTCTTCTCATCAGAGGTGAGGGGTGTGGTCGTCATCCAATGTTCTCATCCAATCCAACGTCAGTGTAATGTTCTGCTTCCATTTCAATCTAAAGTGTAAAAGTTGGGTCAGTTTTGTTGTTAATATGTGTGAGGTTCAGGGTCTATATCCACAAGGCGTCTGAGAGTACGAGTGCTGACCTGGGATCAGTTTAGCCTTTTGGATCATAATGAATACTAGAGAGAGGACCAGATCCTAGTGCTGATCTGGGATCAGGTTAGCCTTTTAGATCATAATGAATACTAGAGAGAGGACCAGATCCTAGTGCTGATCTGGGATCAGTTTAGCCTTTTAGATCATAATGAATACTAGAGAGAGGACCAGATCCTAGTGCTGATCTGGGATCAGGTTAGCCTTTTAGATCATAGTGAGTGAGAGGACCAGAGAGGACCAGATCCTAGTGCTGATCTAGGATCAGGTTAGTCTTTTAGATCATAGTGAGTGAGAGGACCAGAGAGGACCTACTCTGAGACGCTTTAGGAATACAGGCCCAGTTCAGATCCACTCTGGTATTCAGATAGAACCGAACCGACCGACAGAGCAGCATGCTTTTAAAGCTCAACACCAGCAGAAATACTATTGCTCCAGTTGGAACAGACTGTGACCATAGGATTCATGTGTTAGATATACCATTTTAGAATAATGAATATGATACAATATAAAGACGACACAATGACATTTATAATCGTGAGAGAGAGGACGAAGTATTTGAAATGCGTACGAGGTCCACAGATTTCTAGGCCGTGTCCCAAACTGTACCCCATTCCCTGTATAGTACTGGTAAAAAAAGTAGTGCTCTATATAGGGAACAGGTTTGCCCATTTGGGATGTGCCATGTCTCCAAGCTTTCTGTTTGATTTGAGTTTGTTTGTTTGGGGTGTAAATGTTCACATCACCAGAGACCTTGACTGTTGGTCTGGCAGTTGTTTTATTTTCACAAGCAACGCACAGGAAGTTGAATCTATGAATCGTATTCAGTCTACAACACTGTTCATTGTTGAATCTATGAATCATATTCAGTCTACAACATTGTATATAGTTGAATCTATGAATCGTATTCAGTCTACAACACTGTATATAGTTCATAGTTGAATCTATGAATCGTATTCAGTCTACAACACTGTATATAGTTCATAGTTGAATCTATGAATCGTATTCAGTCTACAACACTGTATGTAGTTCATAGTTGAATCTATGAATCGTATTCAGTCTACAACACTGTATATAGTTCATAGTTGAATCTATGAATCGTATTCAGTCTACAACACTGTATATAGTTCATAGTTGAATCTATGAATCGTATTCAGTCTACAACACTGTATGTAGTTCATAGTTGTATACTGAATACGATTCATAGATTCAACACTGTATATAGTTCATTGTTGAATCTATGAATCATATTCAGTCTACAACACTGTATATAGTTCATAGTTGAATCTATGAATCGTATTCAGTCTACAACACTGTATATAGTTCATAGTTGAATCTATGAATCGTATTCAGTCTACAACACTGTATGTAGTTCATAGTTGTATACTGAATACGATTCATAGATTCAACACTGTATATAGTTTGTAGTTGAATCTATGAATCGTATTCAGTCTACAACACTGTATATAGTTCATTGTTGAATCAATGAATCGTATTCAGTCTATAACACTGTATATAGTTCATAGTTGAATCTATGAATCGTATTCAGTCTACAACACTGTATATAGTTCGTAGTTGAATCTATGAATCGTATTCAGTCTACAACACTGTATATAGTTCGTAGTTGAATCTATGAATCGTATTCAGTCTACAACACTGTATATAGTTCGTAGTTGAATCTATGAATCGTATTCAGTCTACAACACTGTATATAGTTCATAGTTGAATCTATGAATCGTATTCAGTCTACAACACTGTATATAGTTCATAGTTGAATCTATGAATCGTATTCAGTCTACAACACTGTATATAGTTTGTAGTTGGAAGAGAGAGAGAGATACGTCCTCTGAGCCTCCTACACTCAGGTACGCGCTGAGAGAGTGTCCAATGTGTTGACGTGTATCGACAGGAGAAGACAGAGACTATGGAAGAGAGAGAGAGAGACGTCCTCTGAGCCTCCTACACTCAGGTACGCGCTGAGAGAGTGTCCAATGTGTTGATGTGTATCGACAGGAGAAGACAGAGACTATGGAAGAGAGAGAGACGTCCTCTGAGCCTCCTACACTCAGGTACACGCTGAGAGAGTGTCCAATGTGTTGACGTGTATCGACAGGAGAAGACAGAGACTATGGAAGAAAGAGAGAGACGTCCTCTGAGCCTCCTACACTCAGGTACGCGCTGAGAGAGTGTCCAATGTGTTGACTGTCTGAGCTTTACTCATATTCACTATTATTTTCACTGAGAGAAAAGAAAAAGCATTTAAAACATTTGTCATCGTTCTGCTATGGAGACGTTCTACATGACTTTGTTTTGGCAACGGAAGGTCCCGTCAATAAAGCATGTTGTTTTTAACAAAAAATGGAACGAGACTTTGGATCCATCTGTTCTGTTGAAAGTTTCATTAAGATTAGTGAGCTCACATGACAGAGAATGTGCCCCAAACACAGAGATGTTAAGAGATCACAACGTTATCTCTGTCCCATTATGGCGTCTGTGAGAGCACGGGCAGCGCCGTTGAGAATGAGAGGGTGGGAAGCTTTTAGGGACAGTTTAGGTGCAAAGGTTAAGGATGAGGGGGGGGGGTTGTGAGGGAGGGGTTGAGGCAGAGGGGGGTTGGTTTGTTGTTGGTGAGAATGAGAGAGGGTTTAGAGGTGATGAGGGGGGGGTTGTGAGGGAGGGGTTGAGGCAGAGGGGGGTTGGTTTGTTGTTGGTGAGAATGAGAGAGGGTTTAGAGGTGATGAGGGGTAACAAGGGAGGGGGGTTGGTTTGTTGTTGGTCAGAATTAGAGAGGGTGTAGAGGTGATGAGGGGTAACAAGGGAGCCCTCTAACCCTCCTACCCTCCCTTCCTCCAGCCCTCTAACCCTCCAGCCCTCTAACCCTCCAGCCCTCTAACCCTCCAGCCCTCCAACCCTCTAACCCTTCAGCCCTCTAACCCTTCAGCCCTCTAAACCCCCAGCCCTCTAACCCCCCAGCCCTCTAACCCTCCAGCCCTCTAACCCTCCAGCCCTCTAACCCTTCAGCCCTCTAACCCCCCAGCCCTCTAACCCCCCAGCCCTCTAACCCTCCAGCCCTCTAACCCTCCAGCCCTCTAACCCTCCAGCCCTCTAACCCTCCAGCCCTCTAACCCTCCAGCCCTCTAACCCCCCAGCCCTCTAACCCTCCAGCCCTCTAACCCTCCAGCCCTCTAACCCTCCAGCCCTCTACCCCTTCAGCCCTCTAACCCTCCAGCCCTCTAACCCTCCAGCCCTCTAACCCTTCAGCCCTCTAACCCTCCAGCCCTCTAACCCTCCAGCCCTCTAACCCTTCAGCCCTCTAACCCTCCAGCCCTCTAACCCTACAGCCCTCCAGCCCTCCAGCCCTCTAGCCTTCTAACCCTCTAGCCTTCTAACCCTCCAGCCTTCTAACCCTCCAGCCCTCTAACCCTCCAGCCCTCTAACCCCCAGCCCTCTAACCCTCCAACCCTCTAACCCTCCAGCCCTCTAACCCTCCAGCCCTCTAACCCTCCAGCCCTCTAACCCTCCAGCCCTCTAACCCCCCAGCCCTCTAACCCCCAACCCTTTAATCCTCCAGCCCTCTAACCCTCCAGCCCTCTAACCCTCCAGCCCTCCAGCCCTCCAGCCCTCTAGCCCTCTAACCCTCTAACCCTCCAGCCCTCTAACCCTCCAGCCCTCTAACCCTCCAGCCCTCTAACCCTCCAGCCCTCTAACCCTCCAGCCCTCTAACCCTCTAATCCTCCAGCCCTCTAACCCTCCAGCCCTCTAACCCTCCAGCCCTCTAACCCTCCAGCCCTCTAACCCTCTAGCCCTCTAACCCTCCAGCCTTCTAACCCTCCAGCCCTCTAACCCTCCAGCCCTCTAACCCTCTAATCCTCCAGCCCTCTAACCCTTTAACCCTCCAGCCCTTTAACCCTCCAGCCCTCTAACCCTCCAGCCCTCTAACCCCCAGCCCTCTAACCCCCCAGCCCTCTAATCCTCCAGCCCTCTAACCCTTTAACCCTCCAGCCCTTTAACCCTCCAGCCCTCTAACCCTCCAGCCCTCTAACCCCCCAGCCCTCTAACCCCCCAGCCCTCTAACCCCCCAGCCCTCTAACCCTCCAGCCCTCTAACCCTCCAGCCCTCTAACCCTTCAGCCCTCTAACCCTCCAGCCCTCTAACCCTTCAGCCCTCTAACCCCCCAGCCCTCTAACCCTCCAGCCCTCTAACCCTCCAGCCCTCTAACCCTTCAGCCCTCTAACCCTCCAGCCCTCTAACCCTCCAGCCCTCTAACCCCCAGCCCTCTAACCCCCCAGCCCTCTAACCCCCCAGCCCTCTAACCCTCCAGCCCTCTAACCCTCCAGCCCTCTAACCCCCCAGCCCTCTAACCCCCCAGCCCTCTAGCCCTCCAGCCCTCCAGCCCTCTAACCCTCTAACCCTCTAACCCTCCAGCCCTCTAGCCTTCTAACCCTCTAGCCTTCTAACCCTCTAGCCTTCTAACCCTCCAGCCTTCTAACCCTCCAGCCCTCTAACCCTCCAGCCCTCTAACCCCCAGCCCTCTAACCCGCCAACCCTCTAATCCTCCAGCCCTCTAACCCTCCAGCCCTCTAACCCTCCAGCCCTCTAACCCTCCAGCCCTCTAACCCTCCAGACCTCTAACCCTCCAGACCTCTAACCCCCCAGCCCTCTAACCCCCAACCCTTTAATCCTCCAACCCTTTAATCCTCCAGCCCTCTAACCCACCAGCCCTCCAACCCTTTAATCCACCAGCCCACTAACCCTCCAGCCCTCTAACCCTCCAGCCCTCTAACCCTCTAATCCTCCAGCCCTCTAACCCTCCAGCCCTCTAACCCTCCAGCCCTCTAACCCTCCAGCCCTCTAGCCCTCTAACCCTCCAGCCTTCTAACCCTCCAGCCCTCTAACCCTCCAGCCCTCTAACCCTCTAATTCTCCAGCCCTCTAACCCTTTAACCCTCCAGCCCTTTAACCCTCCAGCCCTCTAACCCCCCAGCCCTCTAACCCCCCAGCCCTCTAACCCCCCAGCCCTCTAACCCCCAGCCCTCTAACCCTCTAATCCTCCAGCCCTCTAACCCTCTAATCCTCTAACCCTCTAATCCTCCAGCCCTCTAACCCTTTAACCCTCTAACCCTCCAGCCCTGGCAGTAGCCCTGGAGTTCTGGGGACGAGGGTATTGCCTTTTTAGGAGACACCTGATCACAGCCCAGTGCCTCTACACACACAGAGGCTGCTGATAAAGATGTGTGTTAGACTGAGTGAGAGAGTGACTGGTGATTAGGCTGATAGATGAGCTCAGAGCTATGGGGGCGGGGACTGAACTGGACTGCCACCGTTCACAGTTAAAAAGAGAGCTCCAACCACGGCACGTCCCCATCCAGTTTAGGAAGGACACCCCATTGGATTACCAGACCAGAGAGCAACACAGCGAGTGACAGCGTCAGAGAGCCTTCTAGGTGGACCAGACAGACGGTGGGCTGTTTTTGTTTGCCAGCAGGTTTCTAGAAGCTCTGTCTGTTTAACCAGAGGAACACTATCTCAGGCTTCTAGAAGCTCTGTCTGTTTAACCAGAGGAACACTATCTCAGGCTTCTAGAAGCTCTGTCTGTTTAACCAGTGGAACACTATCTCAGGCTTCTAGAAGCTCTGTCTGTTTAACCAGAGGAACACTATCTCAGGCTTCTAGAAGCTCTGTCTGTTTAACCAGAGGAACACTATCTCAGGCTTCTAGAAGCTCTGTCTGTTTAACCAGAGGAACACCATCTCAGGCTTCTAGAAGCTCTGTCTGTTTAACCAGAGGAACACTATCTCAGGCTTCTAGAAGCTCTGTCTGTTTAACCAGAGGAACACTATCTCAGGCTTCTAGAAGCTCTGTCTGTTTAACCAGAGGAACACTATCTCAGGCTTCTAGAAGCTCTGTCTGTTTAACCAGAGGAACACTATCTCAGGCTTCTAGAAGCTCTGTCTGTTTAACCAGAGGAACACTATCTCAGGCTTCTAGAAGAGGACTATAGTGTCTTGGGAGTCAGACTGTTTCTGAGAGACTCTGTCTACCTAGAGCCTGTGTTCTCTATAACCCGTAGAGAGACTGTCTACCTAGAGCCTGTGTCCTCTATAACCGGTAGAGAGACTGTCTACCTAGAGCCTGTGTCCTCTATAACCCGTAGAGAGACTGTCTACCTAGAGCCTGTGTCCTCTATAACCGGTAGAGAGACTGTCTACCTAGAGCCTGTGTCCTCTATAACCGGTAGAGAGACTGTCTACCTAGAGCCTGTGTCCTCTATAACCGGTAGAGAGACTGTCTACCTAGAGCCTGTGTCCTCTATAACCCGTAGAGAGACTGTCTACCTGGAGCCTGTGTCCTCTATAACCCGTAGAGAGACTGTCTACCTAGAGCCTGTGTCCTCTATAACCCGTAGAGAGACTGTCTACCTAGAGCCTGTGTCCTCTATAACCCGTAGAGAGACTGTCTACCTAGAGCCTGTGTCCTCTATAACCCGTAGAGACTGTCTACCTAGAGCCTGTGCCTCATAACCTGTAGAGAGACTGTATACCTAGAGCCTGTGTCCTCTATAACCCGTGAGGAGAGACTGTCTACCTAGAGCCTGTGTCCTCTATAACCCGAGAGAGACTGTCTACCCAGAGCCTGCAGGTCTTCAGCAACCCGTAGAGACTGTCTACCTGGAGCCTGTGTCCCCATAAATCCAGAGAGACTGTCTACCTGAGCCTGCAAGCCCTTCATAAACCCAGAGAGACCTGTCTACCTGGAGCCCAACCTTCTATAACCCGTAGAGAGACTGTCTACCTGGAGCCTGTGTCCTCTATAACCCGCAGGAGACTGTTCACTCTGGAGCCTGTGTCCTCTATAACCCGTGGAGACTGTCTACCTGGAGCCTGTGTCCTCTATAACCCGTAGAGAGACTGTCTACCTGGAGCCTGTGTCCTCTATAACCCGTAGAGAGACTGTCTACCTGGAGCCTGTGTCCTCTTATAACCCGTGAGAGGACTGTCTACCTGGAGCCTGTGTCCTCTATAACCCTTAGAGAACTGTCTACCCTGGAGCCTGTGTCCTCTATGTGCCATTAGAGACTGTCTGCCTGGAGCCTGTGTCCTCTATAACCCATGAGAAGACTGTCTGCCTGGACATAATGTCCTCTATAACCCGTGAAGACTGTCTACCTGGAGCCTGTGTCCTCTGTAACCCCGTGAGAGACTGTCTACCTAGAGCCTGTGTCCCTCTATAACCCGTAGAAGACACCAGAAATACCACCTGGAGCCTGTGTCCTCTGGCTGCGTCGTCAGTCTAGGTCTTCCTAATGGCTCTACATTACAGCCCATCCTTTGTTTTGGTCTGGGTTGGTGGGCACATCTGAGCCTAACCCTCATGGAGAAAGTTCAGGCTGGATGGTCCCTGGCGGGGTGGGGGACGCTGGGCCACCATCAGGGCCGCTGGGAGAGCTGCCTCGGGACACAGATCCGGGAAGAACAGCCTCTCTGGGGAGCTATGAGACTCTGAAACTGGACCCCTGACAACTGGCCCCTCAGCGACAGAGCCCTGATGAAACCTACATTACAGCCCATCCTTTGTTTTGGTCTGGGTTGGTGGGCATCTGAGCCCTAACCCTCATGGAGAAGTTCCAGGCTGGGATGGTCCTAGCGGGGTGGGGGACGCGCTGGGCTACCGTAAGGGCCGCTGGGAGAGCTGCCCCTCTGGGACACAGATCCAGGAAGAGCTGGCCTCTCTGGGGGGCCTTGGGGCTCTGAAACTGGACCCTGACAACTGGCCCCTCAGCGACGGAGCCCTGATGCACATGACCACCGCTGAGGCCCTCATCACAGGTGAGGACGGGACATACCCACGGAGGTTAGAGGAGGGTGGATGGGTAGATGGGGGTTAGGGAACATAGAGGGTTAGGGGTCCTGGAGGGTTAGGGGACATGGAGGGTTAGGGGACATGGAGGGTTAAGGGACGGGTTAGGGGACATGGAGGGTTAAGGGACATGGAGGGTTAGGGGACCTGGAGGGTTAGGGGACCTGGAGGGTTAGGGGACATGGAGGGTTAGGGGACATGGAGGGTTAGGGGACCTGGAGGGTTAGGGGACCTGGAGGGTTAGGGGACATGGAGGGTTAGGGGACATGGAGGGTTAGGGGACCTGGAGGGTTAGGGGACATGGAGGGTTAGGGGACATGGAGGGTTAGGGGACATGGAGGGTTAGGGGACATGGAGGGTTAGGGGACATGGAGGGTTAGGGGACATGGAGGGTTAGGGGACCTGGAGGGTTAGGGGACATGGAGGGTTGGTGCTAGTTGACCATGCGAGAAGGGATGTATAGTATACAGTACTTCCTCATTGGTTCCAACAATATTATCACTTCATGACCTTCTATGATACAGTGTAAGCCTAGTAAAGGGAACTAAAATAGAATAGCAGTAGAATGATTGCCATGCATTGTGGAGCTCTCAGAGATAGTGAGAGCACCAGTAGTTTGGTGTTTCTCTCATTCACACAGACACATTCACTCACTTACTCTCCTCGCCCACCTAAACCTCCTGTCTCCTCCATCTCACACACACCTAAACTTCCTGTCTCCTCCATCTCACACACACACACACCTAAACTTCCTGTCTCCTCCATCTCACACACACACACACCTAAACCTCCTGTCTCCTCCATCTCACACACACACACTCCTAAACTTCCTGTCTCCTCCATCTCACACACACACACTCCTAAACATCCTGTCTCCTCCATCTCACACACACACACCTAAACCTCCTGTCTCCTCCATCTCACACACACACACACACCTAAACCTCCTGTCTCCTCCATCTCACACACACACACACCTAAACCTCCTGTCTCTTCCATCTCACACACACACACCCCTAAACCTCCTGTCTCCTCCATCTCACACACACACACACCTAAACCTCCTGTCTCCTCCATCTCACACACACACACACCTAAACCTCCTGTCTCCTCCATCTCACACACACACACACCTAAACCTCCTGTCTCCTCCATCTCACACACACACACCCACCTGAAACCTCCTGTCTCCTCCATCTCACACACACACACACACACCAAAACCTCTGTCTCCTCCGTCATTCTCACCCTCCTCAGCCCACCTAAACCTCCTGTCTCCTCCATCTCACTCTCTCGCCCACCTAAACCTCCTGTCTCCTCCATCTCTCACACACATACACCTAAACCTCCTGTCTCCTCCATCTCACACACACACACACCTAAACCTCCTGTCTCCTCCCATCTCTCACACACACACACACACCTAAACCTCCTGTCTCTCCATCCTCTCACACCTAAACCTCCTGTCTCCTCCCATCTCACACACACACACACACACCAAAACCTTCCTGTCTCCTCCATCTCCACACACACACACACCACCAAAACCTCCTGTCTCCTCCATCTCACACACACACACACCTAACCTCCTGTCTCCTCCATCTCACTCACACACACACACACTAAACCTCTTCTGTCTCCTCCATCTCTCACACACACACACCTAAACCTCCTGTCTCCTCCATCTTACTCCTCCTCACCCACCTAAACCTCCCTGTCTCCTATCTCCTCCATCACACATCTCCTCCATCTTACCTGTCCACCTCTGTCACACCTGTCCCAGAGAGACGAGAATAGCAGTCTGTGGAAACTCCTAATCACTCAATGGGACATATTTCTTCCGGACAATGCCTGCCGACACCATAATCCCTATAGCAGTCAGAAATGACTCGCGCCCAGCCGTAATCCCCAACACCTTCACAGGTCATCGCATCTACTCTTCATCTCTTCATCAGAGGGGCTAGCCTGGTCCCCAGATCTGTTTGTGCTGTCTTGACAACTCCTATGGTCATGGCAATGGAATTAGCAAGACCAGGAGTTTCATAGTGGAGGAAGAACCCAACTGTCACACTTGAGTAAAGTAAAGATGCCTTAATAGAAAATGACTCAAGTAAAAATGAAAGTCACAGTAAAATACTACTTGAGGTAAAAGTATAAAAGTATTTGGTTTTTAAATATACTTCAGTTTCAAAAAATAAATGTATTTGCTGAAATATCAGAGGCAGTAGGGATGTGTGTGAATTAGACAATTTTTCTGTCATGATAAGCATTCAAAATGTAAGGCGTAAAAAAGTAAATAATTTCCTTTAGGAATGTAAGTGAAGTAAAAGTTGACAAAATATAAATAGTAAATTAAAGTACAGACTACTTAAGTAGTACTTTCAAGTATTTTTTTTTTTACTTGAGTACTTTACACAACTTCGAGGTTAGCAAGACAGGGAACAGATCTGGGACCAGGCTGGAGTTCTATAGGTGGACAGCCTGACGGGACAACACACGTCGCCTAGCAACCCGCTGGCCTGGACGTGGAGCTGCTCCCAGATCAGATAAGTCCAAAATAGAACTAGGGAGGAGGGAACATGAGCCTGTCCTCGGAGCAGAGCAGAACAATAGAGGGACCAGATCACATCACAGTCGCTCTCCCCCTTGGTGATCCTGTATGGTATTTGGCCGGTGGATAGTGTTCAAAGCCACAACAGTGCTCCTGTAGAGATGACAGCCTTACGGATAAGCCTGCTTGGGCATTCCAACAACCCAGCCTGAAGAGGTGTCCCAAATGGCTCCTATTCCTATGTAGTGCACTACTTTGGAGCCAGGCTCACACTCCATAAGACATTCCATAAGACATATGGGTAATGCACTATATAAGGAATAGGGTGTAATTTGGGACTTTCTTTCCCAAGTCAGGCAGAAAACCACCATGAATCACTGACGGGCTGGAAGCAAACAATACAGATCTGATCTATAGCACAGATCATAGAGAGGAGAGGAGGAGGTGGGAGGAGGAGGGGAGGGGAGAGGGAGAGGAGGAGGTGAGAGGAGAGGGGGAGAGGGGAGGAGGAGGGGAGAGGTGAGGGGGAGGGGAGGAGGGAGATGAGGAGAAGAGGAGGACAGGAGGAGGGAGGAGAGGGGAGATGAGAGAGGAGAGGAGGAGGTGGGGAGAGGTGAGGGGGAGGGGAGGAGTGGAGAGGAGAGAGGGAGGTGGAGAGGAGGGGGAGAGGATGAGGGAGGAGAGGGAGGAGGGGGAGATGAGGGAGGAGGGAGGGAGGGGGAGATGAGTGAGGAGAGGAGGAGGTGGGGAGAGGTGAGGGGGAGGGGAGGAGTGGAGAGGAGGAGGGGGAGAGGAGAGGAAGACAGGAGGGAGGAGAGGAAGGGGGGAGAGGATGAGGGAGGAGAGGAGAGGGGGGAGATGAGGTGGGAGAGGGGGAGGAGGAGGGTGATGGGAGAGGAGGGGAGAGGGGAGGCAGAATTCAGTTTATCTAGTCTAGGCCCACGCAGGGAAAGGCCTAGGTTATAAACTCTGATCTGGATCCATATTCACTAAACATCTGAGAGTAGGAGTACTGATGTGGTATCCATGTTTCTTGTTAGATTATAATGAATGGACAGATAGGAAATGATCCTAGATCAGCACTCCTACTCTGAAACGCTTAATACACACTGTCCCTGATCCATATACCACAGGGGACAGAGAGAAGAGGGGCTGTCAATGTATCTCTTGGCCCACGCAAGTATAGGCCTCTATTACAGCTAAGGCCGGCCTACGTATCACGAGAACAGTGATTCTGGGCATGTATTTTTAAAGCATCCCAGAGAAGGATGTTATCTGTCCATGTAATCTTATTCATTCTGACCTAACATGGAGAAATGGTCCTAGACCAGTGCCCTTTGAGATGCTTTGTGAAGATCAAACCGGATGTGTAACTAAGCATAGGTCAAACAGCAACAGGTACACAACATCAAACCCCTCCTTGATAAAGTAGGGATGTACACAAACCCTATCCGGCTCGAAGGACCATGAAAAAGAGACGGATAGGAACAATTGTCCTGGAACAAGGGGAACGGGCTTCAGAGATGGTACATCAAGACATGACCGGTTAGATTGCAGGCAACTGGTTCTAAACACAGGTTCTGTTCCAACTGGCACCCTTTTCCCATAGTCCACTATTTCTGACTGGGGCCTATTCCACATGGTGCACTACGTTTGACCCGAGCCACATGGGCCCTGGTCAGAAGTAATGCACTATAATAGAGGGTGCCATTTAGGAGCCAGACAGTGTAGAGAATAGGGTTCTATTTAGGAGGTAGAGAATAGGGTTCTATTTAGGAGGTAGAGAATAGGGTTATATTTAGAAGGTAGACAGTGTAGAGAATAGGGTTCTATTTAAGAGGTAGACAGTGTAGAGAATAGGGTTCTATTTAGGAGGTAGACGGTGCAGTGAATAGGGTTCTATTTAGGAGGTAGACGGTGTAGAGAATAGGGTTCTATTTAGGAGGTAGACAGTGTAGTGAATTGGGTTCTATTTAGGAGGTAGACAGTGTACAGAATAGGGTTATATTTAGGAGGTAGACAGTGTACAGAATAGGGTTCTATTTAGGAGGTAGACAGTGTAGTGAATTGGGTTCTATTTAGGAGGTAGACAGTGTACAGAATAGGGTTATATTTAGGAGGTAGACGGTGTACAGAATTGGTTTCTATTTAGGAGGTAGACGGTGTACAGAATTGGTTTCTATTTAGGAGGTAGACAGTGTACAGAATAGGGTTCTATTTAGGAGGTAGACGGTGTAGAGAATAGGGTTCTATTTAAGAGGTAGACAGTGTACAGAATAGGGTTCTATTTAAGAGGTAGACAGTGTAGAGAATAGGGTTCTATTTAAGAGGTAGACAGTGTACAGAATAGGGTTCTATTTAAGAGGTAGACGGTGTAGAGAATAGGGTTCTATTTAGAGGTAGACAGTGTACAGAATAGGGTTCTGTTAGGAGGTAGACGGTGTGAGGAATAGGGTTCTATTTAAGAGGTAGGCGTGTACAGAATAAGTTCTATTTAGGAGGTGAACAGGGTGAGAGAATAGGGTTCTATTTAAGAGGTAGACAGTGTACAAGAATAGGGTTCTATTTAGGAGGTAGACAGTGTAGAGAATAGGGTTCTATTTAAGAGGTAGACAGTGTACAGAATATAGGGTTCTGTTTAGAGTGAAGCGATTGTAGAGAATGAGGGTTCTATTTAAGAGGTAGACAGTGTACAGAATAGGGTCTCATTTAGGAGGTGAGACGGTGTAGAGAATAGGGTTCATTTAAGAGGACAGTGTACAGAATAGGGTTCTATTTAAGAGGTAGACTATGTGAGAATAGGTAAGAGGTAGAGGTACAGAATAGGGTCTCATTTTAGGAGGCAGACAGTGCAGAACAGGTCTCATTCAAGAGGTAGACAGTGTACAGAATAGGGTTCTATTTAGGAGAAACAAGGTTCCAGTGTAGAGAATAGGGTTCTATTTAAGAGGTAGATTGTAGAGAATAGGGTTCTATTTAAGAGGTAGATTTGGGTAGAGAATAGGGTTCATTTAAGAGGTAGACAGTGTAGAGAATAGGGTTCTATTTAAGAGGTAGACGGTGTAGAGAATAGGGTTCTATTTAAGAGGTTGTGTAGAGAATAGGGTTCTATTTAAGAGGTAGACGGTGTAGAGAATAGGGTTCTATTTAAGAGGTAGGTTCGTGTACAGAATAGGGTTCTATTTAGAGGTAGACAGTGTAGAGAATAGGGTTCTATTTAAGAGGTAGACAGTGTACAGAATAGGGTTCTATTTAGGAGGTAGACAGTGTAGAGAATATGGTTCTATTTAAGAGGTAGACAGTGTAGAGAATAGGGTTCTATTTAGGAGGTAGACGGTGTACAGAATAGGGTTCTATTTAGGAGGTAGACAGTGTACAGAATAGGGTTCTATTTAGGAGGTAGACGGTATAGAGAATAGGGTTCTATTTTGGAGTGTAGACGGTGTAGTGAAGGGTATTCACACCGCTTGTCTTGTCTGGTAAACTAGGATGAGAAGATGGAAGGAATGATTTTCATTCAGATACTTTGACACCAGAAATACTCCACCACTCTCTTCTTTACTCTCACACTGACTGGAACAGCCCACCCCTCTCTCCTGACACCCGCCTGGGCCCACCCCTCTCTCCCTGACACCCGTCTGGGCCCACCCTCTCTCCCTGACACCCGTCTGGGCCCACCCCCTCTCTCCCTGACACCCGTCTGCCCCACCCCTCTCTCCCTGACACCTGTCTGGTTCCTCCTGTCCTGGGTGTGTATCCTGAGTCCCTGAGCCCAAAGCCCTCTGCTCCTGAATCAGAGGTGACAATGACACACACACACACCACACAAATGACACACAAAAGGATATGCACAAACCCATGACTCACACGTGTGGAGCCCCCCAGCAGATCACATGGTATAATCTAAGCACAGCAGGCTGAACATCTAAACATAGACTCTCATCTGGCTGGTACGTCAAACATGCCACAGCCCCCACGGACAGACAGTGTCTGACTCCCAACCACTCTGTGTGTGTGTGTGTGTGTGTGTGTGTGTGTGTGTGTGTGTGTGTGTGTGTGTGTGTGTGTGTGTGTGTGTGTGTGTGTGTGTGTGTGTGTGTGTGTGTGTGTGTGTGTGTGTGTGTGTGTGTGTGTGTGTGTGAGAGAGAGGGGAGGCGGAGAGAATGTATGTATGTTAACTTTTCACAGTGTGCAGCATAGTTGGCCCTTTGCGAGTGTATTTAATGACAAGCTTCCAGACTGATCAATTTGCAGTTGTTTACTGTGTTGTTGTGTAAACTGTGGTGTGTTAACTACGCTGTGTGTAAACGGTGGTGTGTTAACTACGCTGTGTGTTAACTACGCTGTGTAAACTGTGGTGCGTTAACTACGCTGTGTGTAAACTGTGGTGCGTTAACTACGCTGTGTGTAAACTGTGGTGTGTTAACTACGCTGTGTGTTAACTACGCTGTGTGTAAACTGTGTGTAAACGGTGGTGTGTTAACTACGCTGTGTGTAAACTACGCTGTGTGTAAACTACGCTGTGTGTAAACTACGCTGTGTGTAAACTGTGGTGTGTTAACTACGCTGTGTGTTAACTACGCTGTGTGTAAACTGTGGTGCGTTAACTACGCTGTGTGTTAACTACGCTGTGTGTAAACTGTGGTGCGTTAACTACGCTGTGTGTATATGGTGGTGCGTTACCTACACTGTGTGTAAACTGTGGTGTGTTAACTGTGGTGTGTAAACTACACTGTGTGTAAACTGTGGTGAGTTAACTACGCTGTGTGTAAATGGTGTGTTAACTACGCTGTGTGCAAACTGTGGTGTGTTAACTGTGGTGCGTTAATTGTGGGGGGTTAACTACGCTGTGTGTAAACGGTGGTGCGTTAACTACGCTGTGTGTAAACTGTGGTGTGTTAACTACGCTGTGTGTAAACAGTGGTGTGTTAACTGTGGTGTGTTAACTACGCTGTGTGTAAACGGTGGTGTGTTAACTATGCTGTGTGTAAACGATGGTGTGTTAACTACGCTGTGTGTAAACGGTGGTGTGTTAACTATGCTGTGTGTAAACGGTGGTGTGTTAACTACGCTGTGTAACGGTGATGTGTTCTGTTGTTCCAGACTACTACTGGTGTTTGGAGGACCTCTACAGGAGCTGGTCAGGGTGTATGTTGAGGCCATGGCGTCTCTCCAGGGTGCCCCCACCTGAACCAGCCACCGTGGAGGATGGATGCTCACCTCCAAACCCAGCAACTTCCTGCTTGCCTGGCAACGCCTTCAATGAGAAAGGTCAGAGGGTCACAACAGATGTGTGAGGTCTGATGGTGACATGGTTTAGTAGGGTTCAGTTCAACCTGCACATGCCAGTCTCTCTCTTTGTCTCACCATGTAGTCATTGTTCTGATGAGTTCTCTCCATGTGGTCAATGTTCTGGTGGGTTCTCTCCATGTGGTCATTGTTCTGACGGGTTCTCTCCATGTGGTGGTTGTTCTGGTGGGTTCTCTCCATGTGGTCATTGTTCTGACGGGTTCTCTCCAGGTTCTGGGTTTGGAGCAGCCCCAGGCCATGTGTGTGGGGATGAATGCCCTGGCAGCCTGAGGGGCTAGACAACCTAGTGGAGTCAGCATTGAGATGGGCGCATGACCCACAACCACCCTACAGGTACCATACACCACGACCACAACCACCCTACAGGTACCATATACCATGACCCGACCACCCTACCAGTGCCATGACCCACAACCACCCTACAGGTACATGACCCACAACCACCCTACGGTACCATACACCATGACCCACAACCACACCTACAGGTACCATATGCCATGACCCACAACCACCCTACAGGTACCATGACCCACAACCACCCTACAGGTACCATGACTAACCACCCTACAGGTACCATACACCATGACCCACAACCACCCTACAGGTACCATGACCCACAACCACCCTACAGGTACCATACACCATGACCCACCCAACCACCCTACGGGTACCATACACCATGACCCACAACCACCCTACCGTTACCATGACCCACAATTACCCTACCCAGGTACCATACACCATGACCTAACCACCCTAAGGTACCATACATCATGACCCACAACCACCCTACAGGTACCATGACCCACAATCACCCTACAGGTACCATACATCATGACCCACAACCTACAGGTACCATGACCCACAACCACCCTACAGTACCATACACCATGACCCCACAACCACCTACAGGTACCATACACCATGACCCACAACCACCCCTACAGGTACCATACCATGACCCACAACCACCCTGCAGGTACCATACATCATGACCCACAACCACCCCTACAGGTACCCATGACCCACAATCACCTACAGGTACCATACATCATGACCCCAACCACCCTACAGGTACCATGACCACAACCACCCTGCAGGTACCCATGACCCACAGCCACCCTACAGGTGCACCACGCCACCATGACCCACAACCACCCTACAGGTACCATGACCCACAACCACCCTACAGGTACCATACACCATGACCCACAACCACCTACAGGTACCATATACCATGACACAACCACCCTACAGGTACCGTATATACCATGACCCACAACCACCCTACAGGTACTAACGACCCACAACCACCACAGGTACCATACACCATGACCACAACCACCCTACAGGTACCATGACCCACAGGCACCCTACAGGTACCATGACCCCAACCACCCCTACAGGTACCTACACCATGACAGAATCACCCTAAGGTACCATGACCCACAACCACCCTACAGGTACCATACACCATGACCCACAACCACCCTACAGGTACCATATACCATGACCCACAACCACCCTACAGGTACCATGACCCACAACCACCCTACAGGTACCATGACCCACAACCACCCTACAGGTACCATAGGCTAGACATTATAGTATAGCCTGCTATTTAACTAGCCTGGTCCCACATCTGTTTGTGCTGTCTTGCTCTAGTGATTAGCCTGGGGACTGAGGTTAGTGTCTTACCAACTCCTATAGGCAAGACAACAGCAACAGGTCTGGGAGCAGGTTCACTGGGTTTACCTGGTATTACCATCTATAATGACATAATAGTGACCTGTCTGATTCCAACAGGTCTGGGAACAGGTTCACTGGGTTTACCTGGTATTACCATCTATAATGACATAATAGTGGCCTGTCTGATTCCAACAGGTCTGGGAACAGGTTCCCCGGGTTTACCTGGTATTACCATCTATAATGACATAATAGTGACCTGGCTGATTCCAACAAGGTCCAATTCACTGGGTTTACCTGGTATTACCATCTATAATGACTCTGTCTGATTCCCAGGTCGGCAGGATTCTGTTTTGTATTACCATCTATAATGACATAATAGTGACCTGGCTGATTCAACGGTGTTCAGGGCTGGTATTAATCTATGACATAATAGTGACCTGTCTGTGACCTGGTCGCGTATTACCATCTATAATGACAGGGGTCAGGTTTCCTGGGCTCTGAACTGGCTCTGTTTGCATCGACGCGGTGCAGGGCAAACTGGTGACCTGGGAGTCGCGACCTCATGAGTCATCCCCATAGAGAAGACCATGCACCACATGGCAGGGTGTGTGTGTGTGTGTGTGTGTGTGTGTGTGTGTGTGTGTGTGTGTGTGTGTGTGTGTGTGTGTGTGTGTGTGTGTGTGTGTGTGAAAAATAGACTGTGTGTGTGTGATTAAATGGTGGTGTATGTTGTCACTGCAGAGTACCAGGAGAAGTGGTTCTACTTCGAGGCTAAGTGGCAGTTCTACCTGGAGGAGGCGTGGAGGAGGAGGGGCAGAACAAGCCCTGTTTCCTGACACCTACAGCTGAGGAGACAGACAGGTCATTCGTGGTTCCATTCTGCCTGGCAAACTGGATATGTAAAGATATTTAACAGATGTATTGCTCAGGTGTGTTGTCCTCTCTGCAGGTGTAGAAGTATTTAACTCAGGTGTGTTCTCCTCTCTACAGGTGTAGAAGTATTTAACTCAGGTGTGTTCTCCTCTCTACAGGTGTAGAAGTATTTAACTCAGGTGTGTTCTCCTCTCTACAGGTGTAGAAGTATTTAACTCAGGTGTGTTCTCCTCTCTACAGGTGTAGAAGTATTTAACTCAGGTGTGTTCTCCTCTCTACAGGTGTAGAAGTATTTAACTCAGGTGTGTTCTCCTCTCTACAGGTGTAGAAGTATTTAACTCAGGTGTGTTCTCCTCTCTACAGGTGTAGAAGTATTTAACTCAGGTGTGTTCTCCTCTCTGCAGGTGTAGAAGTATTTAACTCAGGTGTGTTCTCCTCTCTACAGGTGTAGAAGTATTTAACTCAGGTGTGTTCTCCTCTCTACAGGTGTAGAAGTATTTAACTCAGGTGTGTTCTCCTCTCTACAGGTGTAGAAGTATTTAACTCAGGTGTGTTCTCCTCTCTACAGGTGTAGAAGTATTTAACTCAGGTGTGTTCTCCTCTCTACAGGTGTAGAAGTATTTAACTCAGGTGTGTTCTCCTCTCTACAGGTGTAGAAGTATTTAACTCAGGTGTGTTCTCCTCTCTACAGGTGTAGAAGTATTTAACTCAGGTGTGTTCTCCTCTCTACAGGTGTAGAAGTATTTAACTCAGGTGTGTTCTCCTCTCTACAGGTGTAGAAGTATTTAACTCAGGTGTGTTCTCCTCTCTACAGGTGTAGAAGTATTTAACTCAGGTGTGTTCTCCTCTCTACAGGTGTAGAAGTATTTAACTCAGGTGTGTTCTCCTCTCTACAGGTGTAGAAGTATTTAACTCAGGTGTGTTCTCCTCTCTACAGGTGTAGAAGTATTTAACTCAGGTGTGTTCTCCTCTCTACAGGTGTAGAAGTATTTAACTCAGGTGTGTTCTCCTCTCTACAGGTGTAGAAGTATTTAACTCAGGTGTGTTCTCCTCTCTACAGGTGTAGAAGTATTTAACTCAGGTGTGTTCTCCTCTCTACAGGTGTAGAAGTATTTAACTCAGGTGTGTTCTCCTCTCTACAGGTGTAGAAGTATTTAACTCAGGTGTGTTCTCCTCTCTACAGGTGTAGAAGTATTTAACTCAGGTGTGTTCTCCTCTCTACAGGTGTAGAAGTATTTAACTCAGGTGTGTTCTCCTCTCTACAGGTGTAGAAGTATTTAACTCAGGTGTGTTCTCCTCTCTACAGGTGTAGAAGTATTTAACTCAGGTGTGTTCTCCTCTCTACAGGTGTAGAAGTATTTAACTCAGGTGTGTTCTCCCTCTCTACAGGTGTAGAAGTATTTAACTCAGGTGTGTTCTCTCTACAGGTG
>NW_027010344.1:0-7500 GCF_036934945.1 Oncorhynchus masou masou
TCAAAATAGAAGCTGTCGGAGCAATCAAAACTGTAGGAGCTGTCAAAACCGTAGGAGCAGTCAAAACCATATGAGCTTTCAAAATAGAAGCTGTCAGAGCAATCAAAACCGTAGGACCAGTCAAAACCGTAGGAGCAGTCAAAACCGTAGGAGCTGTCAAAACCGTAGGATTAGTCAAAACCGTAGGAGCAGTCAAAACCGTAGGAGCAGTCAAAACCGTAGGAGCTGTCAAAACCGTAGGAGCAGTCAAAACCGTAGGAGCAGTCAAAACCGTAAGAGCAGTCACATTTACATTTACATTTAAGTCATTTAGCAGACGCTCTTATCCAGAGCGACTTACAAATTGGTGAATTCACCTTCTGACATCCAGTGGAACAGCCACTTTACAATAGTGCATCTAAATCATTAAGGGGGGTGGTGAGAAGGATTACTTATCCTATCCTAGGTATTCCTTGAAGAGGTGGGGTTTCAGGTGTCTCCGGAAGGTGGTGATTGACTCCGCTGTCCTGGCGTCGTGAGGGAGTTTGTTCCACCATTGGGGGGCCAGAGCAGCGAACAGTTTTGACTGGGCTGAGCGGGAACTGTACTTCCTCAATGGTAGGGAGGCGAGCAGGCCAGAGGTGGATGAACGCAGTGCCCTTGCTTGGGTGTAGGGCCTGATCAGAGCCTGGAGGTACTGCGGTGCCGTTCCCCTCACAGCTCCGTAGGCAAGCACCATGGTCTTGTAGCGGATGCGAGCTTCAACTGGAAGCCAGTGGAGAGAGCGGAGGAGCGGGGTGACGTGAGAGAACTTGGGAAGGTTGAACACCAGACGGGCTGCGGCGTTCTGGATGAGCTGCAGGGGTTTAATGGCACAGGCAGGGAGCCCAGCCAACAGCGAGTTGCAGTAATCCAGACGGGAGATGACAAGTGCCTGGATTAGGACCTGCGCCGCTTCCTGTGTGAGGCAGGGTCGTACTCTGCGGATGTTGTAGAGCATGAACCTACAGGAACGGGCCACCGCCATGATGTTGGTTGAGAACGACAGGGTGTTGTCCAGGATCACGCCAAGGTTCTTAGCGCTCTGGGAGGAGGACACAATGGAGTTGTCAACCGTGATGGCGAGATCATGGAACGGGCAGTCCTTCCCCGGGAGGAAGAGCAGCTCCGTCTTGCCGAGGTTCAGCTTGAGGTGGTGATCCGTCATCCACACTGATATGTCTGCCAGACATGCAGAGATGCGATTCGCCACCTGGTCATCAGAAGGGGGAAAGGAGAAGATTAATTGTGTGTCGTCTGCATAGCAATGATAGGAGAGACCATGTGAGGTTATGACAGAGCCAAGTGACTTGGTGTATAGCGAGAATAGGAGAGGGCCTAGAACAGAGCCCTGGGGGACACCAGTGGTGAGAGCGCGTGGCGAGGAGACAGATTCTCGCCACGCCACCTGGTAGGAGCGACCTGTCAGGTAGGACGCAATCCAAGCGTGGGCCGCGCCGGAGATGCCCAACTCGGAGAGGGTGGAGAGGAGGATCTGATGGTTCACAGTATCGAAGGCAGCCGATAGGTCTAGAAGGATGAGAGCAGAGGAGAGAGAGTTAGCTTTAGCAGTGCGGAGCGCCTCCGTGATGCAGAGAAGAGCAGTCTCAGTTGAATGACTAGTCTTGAAACCTGACTGATTTGGATCAAGAAGGTCATTCTGAGAGAGATAGCGGGAGAGCTGGCCAAGGACGGCACGTTCAAGAGTTTTGGAGAGAAAAGAAAGAAGGGATACTGGTCTGTAGTTGTTGACATCGGAGGGATCGAGTGTAGGTTTTTTCAGAAGGGGTGCAACTCTCGCTCTCTTGAAGACGGAAGGGACGTAGCCAGCGGTCAGGGATGAGTTGATGAGCGAGGTGAGGTAAGGGAGAAGGTCCCCGGAAATGGTCTGGAGGAGAGAGGAGGGGATAGGGTCGAGCGGGCAGGTTGTTGGGCGGCCGGCCGTCACAAGAAGCGAGATTTCATCTGGAGAGAGAGGGGAGAAAGAGGTCAGAGCACAGGGTAGGGCAGTGTGAGCAGAACCAGCGGTGTCGTTTGACTTAGCAAACGAGGATCGGATGTCGTCGACCTTCTTTTCAAAATGGTTGACGAAGTCATCTGCAGAGAGGGAGGAGGGGGGAGGGGAGGAGGATTCAGGAGGGAGGAGAAGGTGGCAAAGAGCTTCCTAGGGTTAGAGGCAGATGCTTGGAATTTAGAGTGGTAGAAAGTGGCTTTAGCAGCAGAGACAGAGGAGGAAAATGTAGAGAGGAGGGAGTGAAAGGATGCCAGGTCCGCAGGGAGGCGAGTTTTCCTCCATTTCCGCTCGGCTGCCCGGAGCTCTGTTCTGTGAGCTCGCAATGAGTCATCGAGCCACGGAGCGGGAGGGAGGACCGAGCCGGCCTGGAGGATAGGGGACATAGAGAGTCAAAGGATGCAGAAAGGGAAGAGAGGAGGGTTGAGGAGGCAGAGTCAGGAGAAAGGTTGGAGAAGGTATGAGCAGAGGGAAGAGATGATAGGATGGAAGAGGAAAGAGTAGCGGGGAGAGAGAGCGAAGGTTGGGACGGCGCGATACCATCCGAGTAGGGGCAGTGTGGGAAGTGTTGGATGAGAGCGAGAGGGAAAAGGATACAAGGTAGTGGTCGGAGACTTGGAGGGGAGTTGCAGTGAGGTTAGTGGAAGAACAGCATCTAGTAAAGATGAGGTCGAGCGTATTGCCTGCCTTGTGAGTAGGGGGAAGGTGAGAGGGTGAGGTCAAAAGAGGAGAGGAGTGGAAAGAAGGAGGCAGAGAGGAATGAGTCAAAGGTAGACGTGGGGAGGTTAAAGTCGCCCAGGACTGTGAGAGGTGAGCCGTCCTCAGGAAAGGAGCTTATCAAGGCATCAAGCTCATTGATGAACTCTCCGAGGGAACCTGGAGGGCGATAAATGATAAGAATGTTAAGCTTGAAAGGGCTGGTAACTGTGACAGCATGGAATTCAAAGGAGGCGATAGATAGATGGGTAAGGGGAGAGAGAGAGAATGACCACTTGGGAGAGATGAGGATCCCGGTGCCACCACCCCGCTGACCAGAAGCTCTCGGGGTGTGCGAGAACACGTGGGCGGACGAAGAGAGAGCAGTAGGAGTAGCAGTGTTATCTGTGGTGATCCATGTTTCCGTCAGTGCCAGGAAGTCGAGGGACTGGAGGGAGGCATAGGCTGAGATGAACTCTGCCTTGTTGGCCGCAGATCGGCAGTTCCAGAGGCTACCGGAGACCAGGAACTCCACGTGGGTCGTGCGCGCTGGGACCACCAGATTAGGGTGGCCGCGGCCACGCGGTGTGGAGCGTTTGTATGGTCTGTGCAGAGAGGAGAGAACAGGGATAGATAGACACATAGTTAACAGGGTACAGAAGAGGCTACGCTAATGCAAAGGAGATTGGAATGACAAGTGGACTACACGTCTCGAATGTTCAGAAAGTTAAGCTTACGTAGCAAGAATCTTATTGACTAAAATGATTGAAATGATACAGTACTGCTGGAGTAGGCAAGCTGGTAGTGGCTGCGATGTTGACACTACACTAATCAAGTCGTTCCGTCGAGTGTAATAGTTTCTACAGTGCTGCTATTCGGGGGCTAGCTGGCAAGCTAGCAAGGTTGATTGCGTTCCGTTACTTTAAAAGAACGACAATAGCTGGCTGGCTAACCTAGAAAATCGCTCTAGGCTACACAATTGTCTTAGATACAAAGACGGCTATGTAGCTAGCTAGCTACGATCAAACAAAACAAACCATTGTACTGTAATAGTTACTACAGTGCTGCTATTCGGGGGCTAGCTGGCTAGCTACGTTAGAAGAACGACAATAGCTGGCCAGCTAACCTAGAAAAACGCTCTAGACTACACAATTGTCTTAGATACAAAGACGGCTATGTAGCTAGCTAGCTACGATCAAACAAAACAAACCATTGTACTGTAATAGTTACTACAGTGCTGCTATTCGGGGGCTAGCTGGCTAGCTACGTTAGAAGAACGATAATAGCTGGCCAGCTAACCTAGAAAAACGCTCTAGACTACACAATTGTCTTAGATACAAAGACGGCTATGTAGCTGGCTAGCTACGATCAAACAAATCAAACCGTTGTACTGTAATGAAGTGAAATGAAAATGTGATACTACCTGTGGAGCGACGCGGAATGTTGACCGGGTAGTTGGAGTTCAATTCGGTAGAGGTTGGCTAGCTGTTGGCTAGCTAGCTAGCAGCATTTCCTACGTTAAGGACGACAAATAGCTGGCTAGCTAACCTCGGTAAATTAAGATAATCACTCTAAGTCTACACACTCTAAACTGCACAATTATCTTGGATACGAAGACAACTATGTGGCTAGCTGACACTACGCTAATCGAGTCGTTCAGTTGAGTGTAATAGTTTCTACAGTGCTAGTGGACAGTGGATGTTAGCTAGCTGCTTAGCTAGCTGCTGGGCAGATACGTTAGGACGACGAAATACGATAATTATGCAATTGTCGTTGATACAAAGACGGCTATGTAGCTGGCTAAGAAGAAATTGCTAAGATTAGACAAATCAAACCGTTGTACTATAACGAAATGTAATGAAAAGTTATACTACCTGCGGACTGAAGTGTAGATGCGACCGCTCGCTCCAACCGGAACCGGATCAAAACCTAGACTGGAACCCTGGCCCCTTGGTCCATCCAGTGTTTACTTGTTAATCTCTTTCCCTCCAGCTGTCAACTCCCAATCAATCACATGTCATTTATAAAGCCCTTTTTACATCTGCAGGGCTTCACAGATACCCAGCATACAGTGGCTTGGAAAAACTCCTTAGAAGGCAGGAGAGGAACCAGGCCAGCCCTCGTCTGACTTGGCCAGGTGGAGATTTATAGAGTACATTAGCCCAAAGGCCGGCATATTGGCGATATTGATCTGGTATTGATGTCGACCCTTGAGCTCGGAGTACATGTGGCCATTAAGGCCAGATGGTAAACCCAGACGTATAAATGTTCATAGATGAACAGCAGGGTCAAATAATAACCATACAGGTTAGAGTGTGTAACAGTTTAACGCCTCAGTAGTCAATCTCAGTTGTCTTTTCACAACCAGGCATTCTGAAATCCAAGTTCCGAGAAGGAGCATGGCCGGATGAATCACATCAAGGGTCCACAGCAGCAGGCAGGACAGCAAAACTAGATCAGCAGCACGGCCAGGTGAACTGGGAACAGCTAGGAATCGTCAGGCCAGGTAGTGCTGAGGCATGGTCCTAGGGCTCATGTCCTCCGGGAGGGGAGATAGAGAGAGCGAAGAGGTATTTGAGAGAGCATGCCTCAGAACACACAGTACAACTGCCCCGTTATAACTTCTCCTAGCTGCTTTTGTTAAGATATCATTATGTTGAGCCACATCTTACATTTTATTACATTATCATGAGGAAGTGTTATTAGTTACTACGGTAATGTTCAAGCATCTTTTTAATACCATACATATACATATATTTAACCTGCATTCTCCAGTTCTATCAATATTTATTTTACCTTTATTTAACCAGGCAAGTCAGTTAAGAACAAATTCTTATTTTCAATGAGGGCCTAGGAACAGTGGGTTAACTGCCTGTTTAGGGGCAAAACGACAGATTTGTACCTTGTCAGCTTGGGGGTTTGAACTTGCAACCTTCCGGTTACTAGTCCAACGCTCTAACCCGACCAGAATATGACCAGAATGAAGCTTCTCTCACATTCCAATGTTGAAGAACGTTTGGTGATATAAATATATTGGACGCTAGATGGCAGTAAATCATGATACGCTATTCAAGACCGTACATGGCAGACTATTGACTATTTGGGCCAATCACTTGAAAGTAGGCAAAATTGGGCCAATCACTTGAAAGTAGGCAAAATTGGGCCAATCAATTGAAAGTAGGCAAAATTGGGCCAATCAATTGAAAGTAGGCAAAATTGGGCCAATCACTTGAAAGTAGGCAAAATTGGTAGCTGTCCATTTTCAATGTATGATACTGACATAAATGAAACCAATTAAAACAATGTTGAAATATAAAACATTTTATTTTCTGAAATGACACTCAGTGTTGCATGCCAAATATAATATATGTAAGCTACCGTGTAGTTATTCATGAAATTAAAATAACTTGTAGAATAAAACAGACAACAAAAATGTCTGAATGGGATTTTAAGTTTCAGACGATGGAGTGAAACACAACATCACAGTATTCTACACACACACACACACACACCCACACACACCACACACACACACACACACACACACACACACACACACACACACACACACACATCCACACACACCACACACACCACACATCCACACACACCACACACACACCACACACCACACACACCCACACACACACACACACCACACACACACCCACACACACACACACACCACACACCACACACACCACACACCACACACACACACCACACACACCACACACACACACACACACACACACACACACACACACACACACACACACACACACACACACACTAACTGGGGGACTGATGTAAATCCACACGCCCGTCACATAAATCAAATCAAATCTTATCTGTCACCGAATAAAACACCTTACGGTGAAATGCTTACTTTACAAGCCCATACATGAAGCATGCAAACAAACTTTATAATCAAAACTATATTTCCATCCAAACTGAGGAATTGATCATTATTTCACTTAGTGAAGTCCGTTATCCTTTTCATTCATCTGACCATTATCCATCCAGAGATCCTCAAATCACAACAGTCTCTTCCTGTGTTTTTCTGGTCATTCTTCTTTCCAGCCACTAGGGGGCTTCATGAGAAGCCCTGGGAAAATCTCAATGGCTATTTCTTTGAATCTTCGCATTCCTCTCTCCTCGTGCCTCCTTCTCAAAACCCGATTGGATGAGAAGGTCAGAGGTCCCGCCTCTCTGACTTGCTCAAACCAATGGGTTTTGAGTAGATGAGGAGAGGGGACGTGAGGAATCAAGGGAATTCACAATTGAGATTCTCCCACTCTGTCCGGGCCATATCCACACTTCACTTGACATACAGCGTGTGCATAAATGAAACTCAAATTTATACAAATATCCCATTGCTTAAAAAATGAATATTTGCCCAGGAGTAAATGACGGATGGGTTGCTTAGCAACAAAATCAACGCATGCACAACGATGGGTCAAAACAGACAAGGTTGGTTTAGACGGTTAACAACATGTAAACTATATTTAATCTAAAATGTTTATTGAAAACATAAATAAAGTTGCACAATGAGCACTTGTTGTCTCTCAAATACATCGTGACAGTTGTTGGTTAGCCCGCTAGCTAGCAAATATTAGTCAAATTAGCATAGACGTAACATCACCTCAAAACAAGACATGGTATCAAGAATCAAAGATCAAAACGAGCCACTTACGATAACATGGCAGGTTATTTTCCTTGTTGCTAGCTATCTGGCCATCCCAACACACGTCCTTCTGCCTCTTAGAAGGGGG
>NW_027010344.1:17500-32993 GCF_036934945.1 Oncorhynchus masou masou
AGATCTGGGACCCTGAGGGATATATACTACGTAGATCTGGGACCCTGAGGGATATATATACTACGTAGATCTGGGACCCTGAGGGATATATACTACGTAGATCTGGGACCCTGAGGGATATATACTACGTAGATCTGGGACCCTGAGGGATATATACTACGTAGATCTGGGACCTTGAGGGATATATACTACGTAGATCTGGGACCCTGAGGGATATATACTACGTAGATCTGGGACCCTGAGGGATATATACTACGTAGATCTGGGACCCTGAGGGATATATACTACGTAGATCTGGGACCCTGAGGGATATATACTACGTAGATCTGGGACCCTGAGGGATATATACTACGTAGATCTGGGACCCTGAGGGATATATACTACGTAGATCTGGGACCTTGAGGGATATATACTACGTAGATCTGGGACCTTGAGGACTATATACTACGTAGATCTGGGACCCTGAGGGATATATACTACGTAGATCTGGGACCCTGAGGGATATATACTACGTAGATCTGGGACCCTGAGGGATATATACTACGTAGATCTGGGACCTTGAGGGATATATACTACGTAGATCTGGGACCTTGAGGACTATATACTACGTAGATCTGGGACCCTGAGGGATATATACTACGTAGATCTGGGACCCTGAGGGATATATACTACGTAGATCTGGGACCCTGAGGGATATATACTACGTAGATCTGGGACCCTGAGGGATAAATACTACGTAGATCTGGGACCCTGAGGGATATATACTACGTAGATCTGGGACCCTGAGGGATATATACTACGTAGATCTGGGACCCTGAGGGATATATACTACGTAGATCTGGGACCCTGAGGGATATATATTACGTAGCGGGTTTGAGGAGTTAGCAAGGTACCTTTGGTCAACTCTGAGTTTAACTCGGGATAAGCGGTCATACGATAGTGGCTCGCCTTTTAGCCAGGTACATTTCTATGGCAACGAATCCTTCAGAACTAACCTGATCCAGGGCAGGCTAACTCAGGGCTAACTCTGTTTATCCTGTATCCAGAACTAACCTGCTCCAGGGCAGGCTAACTCAGGGCTAACTCTGTTTATCCTGTATCCAGAGCTAACCTGCTCCAGGGCAGGCTAACTCAGGGCTAACTCTGTTTATCCTGTATCCAGAACTAACCTGGTCCAGGGCAGGCTCACTCAGGGCTAACTCTGTTTATCCTGTATCCAGAACTAACCTGGTCCAGGGCAGGCTAACTCAGGGCTAACTCTGTTTATCCTGTATCCAGAACTAACCTGCTCCAGGGCAGGCTAACTCAGGGCTAACTCTGTTTATCCTGTATCCAGAACTAACCTGCTCCAGGGCAGGCTAACTCAGGGCAAACTCTACTTATCCAGAATGAAATGTCTGAGCTACAAGTTGAGGGCCAATTAAATCAGATTCCCTCCCCCTCACAAACATTGCATTATCATCATCCACTTAATTTGTTCATGCACAGTAAAACGTTTGTATGATGTTATCAAATCAAATGTATTTATAAAACCCTTCTTACATCAGTTGATACTGTATATCAAAGTGCTGTACAGAAACCCAGCCTAAACCCCCAAACAGGAAGTACTGCAGGTGTTGAAGCACGTTGGCTAGGAAAAACTCCCTAGAAAGGCCAAAACCTAGGAAGAAACCTAGAGAGGAACCAGGTTCTGAAGGGTGGGCCAGTCCTCTTCTGGCTGTTATAAAATTATTTCATCGATAGAGGTGGGGGGGGTGTTGTGTGCAGTGATAAGCACACCAAAGAAACAGGGATATCTAGTCAGTTGAACAACTGAATGCATCTTCCGCATTTAACCCAACCCCTCTGAATCAGAGAGGTGTGGAGGACTGCCTTAATCAACATCCACGGCACCTGTGGAACACAGGGTTAACTGCCTTGTTCAGGGGCAGAACGACAGATTTTTTTTTTTTCCTTGTCAGCTCAGGGATTCAAACCAGCAACCTTTCAGTTATTGGCCCAACTCTCTAACCACTAGGCTACCTACCGGCGTTAACAGCTACCTAACGGCATAAGAGCCTATTTCACACACTAGGCTACCTGCCTCCCCATAAGCACACCAAAGAAGGCATTAACAATATGTATTAAAATAAAGACAACACTTCTAAGAGTCTATTTCACAACATCGTCTGGTGAATTTGCGAGATGACTTTTCTTTCATTTTGATTTCTGAACAGATGTAAATGTGGCACTTAACTTGCAGCATAATATTGATGTTTCAGCATCGCCTCATTGAATAGTTTTGGGGGTCGACTAGCACTCGTAGTTACAAGCCTGCGAGAGTTAGCCGTCAGGCGGAAGAGCAATATCCAGGGCCGTAGCACAGATGAAGCCTAAACTGGAATGTGAAGCTAACTGAAGCTCGTTCATTTCAGAAAAGCCTTGGTTCATCTAGCTACGTACATATGTAACAGTATAATTTTAGACCGTCCCCTCGCCCATACCCGGGCGCGAACCAGGGACCCTCTGCACACATCAACAACAGTCACCCTCGAAGCGTCGTTACTACTACTTCAAGGTCTCAGAGCAAATGACGTCACCGATTGAAACGCTATTTAGCGCGCACTGCTAACCTAGCTAGCCGTTTCACATCCGTTACACAAAGTATACCCTTCTGGTTTCAACTGGAACCTGCAGAGATGAGGAATGGGATTTAGGTCACATACACTTTGTTCATTATCTGGCATGTTTAACCTCCAATGGGCCATTCCAAGGTTTGTGTCCCAAATGAAACCCTATGGGTCCAGATCGAATGTAGTGCACTACATAGGGAATACGGTGCTGTTTTGGACACAAATCCAGCCCTGGCGTAGAGGGATTCTTGGTTGATTTTTAAGCTTTGCCAACAGAGCAGGACTCCCAGATCTAGGCCACGGCTCTTTGCCAGGCCTCCTCTCTCCTCTGAGTATCAGTTGAGCACCACACTGTTAGCTCTTTACAGATTCATATCAGATGTTCTCTAAAGCAAGACCATATTGAGACATTCTTTGGAGTTTCTTAAAGTAGTGGCTCAATTAAATTCAACTTCATTTCTGGATGTTTATTTATTTATTAATATCTATTACAGACACCTTATGCTTTGAGGTGAAATCCGCGAGTTAGCAAAAAAAAAAACAGCGGCATGTCTCTATGTACAGAGCAGGGAGGTTTGTTTTTGCACGATTTGCATGATTGTGTCGTGTTCAGGCTCTTGTTTGCCTCTGTTTTATTGAGCTATTCTCTCAGTGAACACATTCAGGACAAGTTCAGGACAGACCTGATTCGTGGGCACAACATTGGGAAACACATACAGCTGTCATCATTCAAAAAATGCTTCTATGAGTGCAGACACAGGCATTCTCAATTCTGTCTTACTGTCAACCACGACTGTCTTAGTACTGAGTCGGTCACCTATTAGCAACTATACTAAACGAACCGCGGACTTAGTCAATCACTGAACCACAGGCCGGTTACATGAGAGGTCAGAGCTGAGCAACGCAACTTCTCCTTCTGTTTCCTAACTTGTTCTTGCCCTTATACATACTATATGTCCTGACTAGTATCCATAGCACACATACAGTACTACTGACAGGGTTCTGAGTAGTATCCATGTAGTACTACTGACAGGGTTCTGACTAGTATACATGTAGTACTACTGACAGGGCTCTGAGTAGTATCCATGTAGTACTACTGACAGGGTTCTGAGTAGTATACATGTAGTACTACTTACAGGGTTCTGAGTAGTATCCATGTAGTACTACTGACAGGGTTCTGACTAGTATCCATACAGTACTACTGACAGGGCTCTGAGTAGTATCCATGTAGTACTACTGACAGGGTTCTGAGTAGTATCCATGTAGTACTACTGACAGGGTTCTGAGTAGTATCCATGTAGTACTACTGACAGGGTTCTGACTAGTATCCATGTAGTACTACTGACAGGGTTCTGAGTAGTATCCATGTAGTACTACTGACAGGGCTCTGAGTAGTATCCATGTAGTACTACTGACAGGGTTCTGAGTAGTATCCATGTAGTACTACTGACAGGGTTCTGACTAGTATCCATGTAGTACTACTGACAGGGTTCTGACTAGTATACATGTAGTACTACTGACAGGGCTCTGAGTAGTATCAATGTAGTACTACTGACAGGGTTCTGACTAGTATCCATAGTATCAATGTAGTACTACTGACAGGGTTCTGACTAGTATCCATGTAGTACTACTGACAGGGTTCTGAGTAGTATCCATGTAGTACTACTGACAGGGTTCTGACTAGTATCCATGTAGTACTACTGACAGGGTTCTGACGAGTATCCATGTAGTACTACTGACAGGGTTCTGAGTAGTATCCATGTAGTACTACTGACAGGGTTCTGACTAGTATCCATGTAGTACTACTGACAGGGTTCTGACTAGTATCCATGTAGTACTATTGACAGGGTTCTGACTAGTATCCATGTAGTACTACTGACAGGGTTCTGACTAGTATCCATGTAGTACTACTGACAGGGTTCTGACTAGTATCCATGTAGTACTACTGACAGGGCTCTGAGTAGTATCCATGTAGTACTACTGACAGGGTTCTGACTAGTATCCATGTAGTACTACTGACAGGGTTCTGAGTAGTATCCATGTAGTACTACTGACAGGGCTCTGAGTAGTATCCATGTAGTACTACTGACAGGGTTCTGAGTAGTATCCATGTAGTACTACTGACAGGGCTCTGACTAGTATACATGTAGTACTACTGACAGGGTTCTGACTAGTATCCATGTAGTACTACTGACAGGGTTCTGACGAGTATCCATGTAGTACTACTGACAGGGTTCTGAGTAGTATCCATGTAGTACTACTGACAGGGTTCTGAGTAGTATCTATAGTATCCATGTAGTACTACTGACAGGGTTCTGAGTAGTATCCATGTAGTACTACTGACAGGGTTCTGACTAGTATCCATGTAGTACTACTGACAGGGTTCTGAGTAGTATCCATGTAGTACTACTGACAGGGCTCTGAGTAGTATCCATGTAGTACTACTGACAGGGTTCTGAGTAGTATCCATGTAGTACTACTGACAGGGTTCTGACTAGTATCCATGTAGTACTACTGACAGGGTTCTGACTAGTATACATGTAGTACTACTGACAGGGCTCTGAGTAGTATCAATGTAGTACTACTGACAGGGTTCTGACTAGTATCCATAGTATCAATGTAGTACTACTGACAGGGTTCTGACTAGTATCCATGTAGTACTACTGACAGGGTTCTGAGTAGTATCCATGTAGTACTACTGACAGGGTTCTGACTAGTATCCATGTAGTACTACTGACAGGGTTCTGACGAGTATCCATGTAGTACTACTGACAGGGTTCTGAGTAGTATCCATGTAGTACTACTGACAGGGTTCTGACTAGTATCCATGTAGTACTACTGACAGGGTTCTGACTAGTATCCATGTAGTACTATTGACAGGGTTCTGACTAGTATCCATGTAGTACTACTGACAGGGTTCTGACTAGTATCCATGTAGTACTACTGACAGGGTTCTGACTAGTATCCATGTAGTACTACTGACAGGGCTCTGAGTAGTATCCATGTAGTACTACTGAAAGGGTTCTGACTAGTATCCATGTAGTACTACTGACAGGGCTCTGACTAGTATCCATGTAGTACTACTGACAGGGTTCTGACTAGTATCCATGTAGTACTACTGACAGGGTTCTGACTAGTATCCATGTAGTACTACTGACAGGGTTCTGACTAGTATCCATGTAGTACTACTGACAGGGTTCTGACTAGTATCCATGTAGTACTACTGACAGGGTTCTGAGTAGTATCCATGTAGTACTACTGACAGGGTTCTGACTAGTATCCATGTAGTACTACTGACAGGGTTCTGACTAGTATCCATGTAGTACTACTGACAGGGTTCTGAGTAGTATCCATGTAGTACTACTGACAGGGTTCTGACTAGTATCCATGTAGTACTACTGACAGGGTTCTGACTAGTATCCATGTAGTACTACTGACAGGGTTCTGAGTAGTATCCATGTAGTACTACTGACAGGGTTCTGAGTAGTATCTATAGTATCCATGTAGTACTACTGACAGGGTTCTGAGTAGTATCCATGTAGTACTACTGACAGGGTTCTGACTAGTATCCATGTAGTACTACTGACAGGGTTCTGACTAGTATCCATGTAGTACTACTGACAGGGTTCTGACTAGTATCCATGTAGTACTACTGACAGGGTTCTGACTAGTATCCATGTAGTACTACTGACAGGGTTCTGACTAGTATCCATGTAGTACTACTGACAGGGTTCTGAGTAGTATCCATGTAGTACTACTGACAGGGTTCTGACTAGTATCCATGTAGTACTACTGACAGGGTTCTGACTAGTATCCATGTAGTACTACTGACAGGGTTCTGAGTAGTATCCATGTAGTACTACTGACAGGGTTCTGACTAGTATCCATGTAGTACTACTGACAGGGTTCTGACTAGTATCCATGTAGTACTACTGACAGGGTTCTGAGTAGTATCCATGTAGTACTACTGACAGGGTTCTGACTAGTATCCATGTAGTACTACTGACAGGGTTCTGAGTAGTATCTATAGTATCCATGTAGTACTACTGACAGGGTTCTGAGTAGTATCCATGTAGTACTACTGACAGGGCTCTGACTAGTATCCATGTAGTACTACTGACAGGGTTCTGACTAGTATCCATGTAGTACTACTGACAGGGTTCTGACTAGTATCCATGTAGTACTACTGACAGGGTTCTGACTAGTATCCATGTAGTACTACTGACAGGGTTCTGACTAGTATCCATGTAGTACTACTGACAGGGTTCTGAGTAGTATCCATGTAGTACTACTGACAGGGTTCTGACTAGTATCCATGTAGTACTACTGACAGGGTTCTGACTAGTATCCATGTAGTACTACTGACAGGGTTCTGAGTAGTATCCATGTAGTACTACTGACAGGGTTCTGACTAGTATCCATGTAGTACTACTGACAGGGTTCTGACTAGTATCCATGTAGTACTACTGACAGGGTTCTGAGTAGTATCCATGTAGTACTACTGACAGGGTTCTGACTAGTATCCATGTAGTACTACTGACAGGGTTCTGAGTAGTATCTATAGTATCCATGTAGTACTACTGACAGGGTTCTGAGTAGTATCCATGTAGTACTACTGACAGGGTTCTGACTAGTATCCATGTAGTACTACTGACAGGGTTCTGACTAGTATCCATGTAGTACTACTGACAGGGTTCTGACTAGTATCCATGTAGTACTACTGACAGGGTTCTGAGTAGTATCCATGTAGTACTACTGACAGGGTTCTGAGTAGTATCCATGTAGTACTACTGACAGGGTTCTGAGTAGTATCCATGTAGTACTACTGACAGGGTTCTGACTAGTATCCATGTAGTACTACTGACAGGGTTCTGACTAGTATCCATGTAGTACTACTGACAGGGTTCTGACTAGTATCCATGTAGTACTACTGACAGGGTTCTGACTAGTATCCATGTAGTACTACTGACAGGGTTCTGAGTAGTATCCATGTAGTACTACTGACAGGGTTCTGACTAGTATCCATGTAGTACTACTGACAGGGTTCTGAGTAGTATCTATAGTATCCATGTAGTACTACTGACAGGGTTCTGAGTAGTATCCATGTAGTACTACTGACAGGGTTCTGACTAGTATCCATGTAGTACTACTGACAGGGTTCTGACTAGTATCCATGTAGTACTACTGACAGGGTTCTGACTAGTATCCATGTAGTACTACTGACAGGGTTCTGACTAGTATCCATGTAGTACTACTGACAGGGTTCTGAGTAGTATCCATGTAGTACTACTGACAGGGTTCTGAGTAGTATCTATAGTATCCATGTAGTACTACTGACAGGGTTCTGAGTAGTATCTATAGTATCCATGTAGTACTACTGACAGGGTTCTGACTAGTATCCATGTAGTACTACTGACAGGGTTCTGACTAGTATCCATGTAGTACTACTGACAGGGTTCTGACTAGTATCCATGTAGTACTACTGACAGGGTTCTGACTAGTATCCATGTAGTACTACTGACAGGGTTCTGACTAGTATCCATGTAGTACTACTGACAGGGTTCTGACTAGTATCCATGTAGTACTACTGACAGGGTTCTGAGTAGTATCTATAGTATCCATGTAGTACTACTGACAGGGTTCTGAGTAGTATCCATGTAGTACTACTGACAGGGTTCTGACTAGTATCCATGTAGTACTACTGACAGGGTTCTGACTAGTATCCATGTAGTACTACTGACAGGGTTCTGACTAGTATCCATACAGTACTACTGACAGGGTCCTGCTGTAGACCCACATTATACGAAAATGTAAACATTCCCACAAGGCAGTGCGGTCTGAGCCGCCCTTCCCTGCTGCAGAGACATAAACCACCGCGACGGCGAAACCCATATAAACACATCCAGTACCAAGTCAGCCACACTGAGGGTACCAGTGGTAGGCTTGATTACCAACGACATAGTAGTATCCATGTAGTACTACTGACAGGGTTCTGAGTAGTATCAATGTAGTACTACTGACAGGGTTCTGACTAGTATCCATAGTATCAATGTAGTACTACTGACAGGGTTCTGAGTAGTATCTATAGTATCCATGTAGTACTACTGACAGGGTTCTGAGTAGTATCCATACAGTACTACTGACAGGGTTCTGAGTAGTATCCATACAGTACTACTGACAGGGTTCTGACTAGTATCCATGTAGTACTACTGACAGGGCTCTGACTAGTATCCATGTAGTACTACTGACAGGGTTCTGAGTAGTATCCATACAGTACTACTGACAGGGTTCTGACTAGTATCCATGTAGTACTACTGACAGGGTTCTGAGTAGTATCCATGCAGTACTACTGACAGGGTTCTGAGTAGTATCCATGTAGTACTACTGACAGGGTTCTGAGTAGTATCCATGTAGTACTACTGACAGGGTTCTGAGTAGTATCCATGTAGTACTACTGACAGGGTTCTGAGTAGTATCCATGTAGTACTACTGACAGGGCTCTGACTAGTATCCATGTAGTACTACTGACAGGGCTCTGACTAGTATCCATACAGTACTACTGACAGGGTTCTGACTAGTATCCATACAGTACTACTGACAGGGTTCTGACTAGTATCCATACAGTACTACTGACAGGGTCCTGCTGTCGACCCACATTATACGAAAAGGTAAACATTCCCACAAGGCAGTGCGGTCTGAGCCGCCCTTCCCTGCTGCAGAGACATAAACCACCGCGACGGCGAAACCCATATAAACACATCCAGTACCAAGTCAGCCACACTGAGGGTACCAGTGGTAGGCTTGATTACCAACGACGACGAGACGGCCTACCGGGACGAGGTGAGGTGATTTGACCCATTTTCTTTATTTCTGTCTGACTGCGGTTGTCTGACGTTCTACAGATGATATTTCTACGGCGTGCGGACCAGTGTTCCTCTTACCCAGCCTCCTCCCTCTTCAACCAGGAGACCAGGCTCTTGCGGACAAACTCCCCATGCAGTCTACGATGGTGTGGACCATGGCTGGGTGACCATGCCTCACGCAGTCCACCGCCAGGGCACCGGCTACCGGTGATACAGGGACACCACCTTCCCCACGTTATACCACGAGGAGAGATGCAGACAAGAGACTCAGACACGAACCTCCTGGAAGCAGACACATAGACACCGAGTACGACTAACAGTGCAGACACTCTCTCTTCCAATACTGACGGAGAGCAATCTTCAGACAGGCTGATATGGTTTTCGCTTCCAACATTTCTATAAATGTTTAAAAAAATTTTTTTTAAAAAGGTACACCTTTTAATTGACAATTTCCTTTAAGCTTCTTGCTCAACGGGTAATGTAAAAGGATTAATGCATAATAATGAGACTATATAGCAATGATGTGAGATATTGGCTTGGGTTTATACATGATCATGCTGTCTGATGGATGTATGACAGAGCATTACCACGAAGCAATGCATTTCTAAGCTCCCTGTCTGTCTGTCTGTCTGTCTGTCTGTCTGTCTGTCTGTCTGTCTGTCTGTCTGTCTGTCTGTCTGTCTGTCTGAGTCCCCTGTCTGTCTGTCTGTCTGTCTGTCTGTCTGAGTCCCCTGTCTGTCTGTCTGTCTGTCTGTCTGTCTGCCTGCCTGCCTGTCTGTCTGTTTGTCTGTCTGCCTGAGCCCCCTGCCTGTCTGTCTGTCTGTCTGTCTGTGCTCCCTATCTGCCTGTCTGTCCATCTGTCTGTCTGTCTGTCTGAGCCCCCTGTCTGTCTGTCTGTCTGAGCCCTCTGTCTGTCTGTCTGTCTGTGCTCCCTATCTGCCTGTCTGTCCATCTGTCTGTCTGTCTGTCTGTCTGCCTGCTTGCCTGCCTGCCTGCCTGTCTGAGCTCCCTGTCTGTCTGTCTGTCTGTCTGTCCGTCCTATCTGCCTGTCTGTCCATCTGTCTGTCTGTCTGCCTGCCTGCCTGCCTGCCTGCCTGTCTGAGCTCCCTCCATGTCTGCGCTCCCTGTCTGTCTGCCTGTCTGTCTGTCTGTGCTCCCTATCTGCTTGTCTGTCCATCTGTCTGTCTGTCTGCCTGTCTGTCTGCCTGTCTGCCTGTCTGAGCTCCCTGTCTGTCTGCCTGTCTGTTTGAGCTCCCTGTCTGTCTGAGAGACCGGAGTGTGTTTGAAGAGTTGGACTGCATCTCTGCCAGGAACTCCTTCAGTGAAGGGGGCAGAGAAGAGGAAAAGAGGGAGGTAGAGAGAAGAAAGACAGAGCGAGAGGTAAGAGAGACAGAGAGAGAGAGGGAGAGAGAGAGAGGGAGGCAGAAGAGAGGGGGAGAGAGAGAGGGAGGCAGAAAGAAGGGGAAGGGAGGCAGAAAGAGAGAGGGGGAGAGAGAGACAGAGAGAGAGAGAGGGGTGGGGGAGAGAGAGAGGGAGAGAGCAAGAGGGGGAGAGAGAGAGGGGAGGCAGAAAGAGAGAGAGGAGAAAAGGCAGCCAGACAGAGAGAGCCTAACTGCCTGTGGGGGCTGTCTGTCTGAGGGAGAGACAGAGAGCCTGGAGGTTCAGAGTGGGAGTCTGTCTGCTTGTCTGAGAGTCTGAGGGAGAGAGCGTCTGAGGGGGAGTCTGCCTGAGAGAGGGAGAGAGAGAGAGAGGGAGGACAGAGCCAGAGTGAGAGACAGAGAGAGACAGAGAGAGAGAAGAGCGGGGGAGCCACAGCATATAGCAAAATGAGACAGAGACATGAGGGTGGAGAGAGAGTCAGAATAGAGAGACAGAGGAGACAGAGACAGAGACAAAGAGAGACAGAGAGAGACAGAGAGAGAGTTATGCAACTAGAAGCAGCAGCCAGACATTCAGCAGATATGCCTAACTTTGCATGTCTGTCTGTCTGGCTGTCTGTCTGTCTGGGCTCCCTATCTGCCTGTCTGTCCATCTGCCTGTCTGTCTGCCTGTCTGTCTGCCTGTCTGTTCAGCAGACATGCCTCTGTGCCCCCTATCTGCCTGCCTGTCTGTCTGCTTGTTACTGTCTGCCTGTCATTTGTCTGTCTGCTTGTCTGTCAGTATTGTCTGTCTGCCTTTGTCTGTCTGCCTGTCTGAACAGTTCCCTGTCTGTCTTTGCCTGTCTGTTTTTTAGCTCCCTGTCTGTCCCAAACAAATAGTTCAAGGGATTTGTTTGAATGTAATATAACTGCATCTCTGCCAGGACTCCTTCATGAAGGGGGGCAGTCATGGATTCAACAGTCATTCCCCGACAGAACGGAGAAAGACGACCATACTCGTAGAGAGAGAGATACCATAGATAGAGCGAGATAGATTGTAACTATGCTGACAGAAACAAAACAAAGACATCAGAGACCCCTGTCTAAGAGTGGAGAGGTTTTTCCTGTCTTACACCTGAAAGAGAGGGAGCTTAAGAGAGTGGTGTATCCGGACAGAAGAGAGAGGGGGACCTCTACTTCCCTTTGGGAGGCAGAAAGTACTGCATTGAGGGATGCCATTTGGACAGGGAGGATTTTAGTAAAGAGAGGGGACAACAGGACGAGGTCAACAGAGGTGAACTAAACTAAGTGCGTGGGATAACAACAGGACTAGGTCAACAGCAGGACTAGGTCAACAGCAGGCAGAAACAATAGGAGAGGTCAACAGCAGGGGACTAGGTCAACAACAGGGAGAGGTCACAGACGAGGTCAACAACAGGAGGGTCAACAGCAGGACGAGGTCAACAACAGGACGAGGGGAACAGGACTAGAGTCAAGAGCAGGACTAGGTAAAGAGGACTAGGGAGAGAGGGACGAGGGACAGAGAGAGAGGGGGGTCAACAACAGAGAGAGAACAGGACGAGGTCAGACAGAGGTAAACAGGGAGGCCAACAGAGGACAGAGAGAGGGGGAGGTCAACAGAGACGAGAGAACAGGACTAGGGAGAGCAGAGACAACAACAGGACGAGGTCACAGAGACAGAGAGAGGGGGAGAGAGAGAGACAGGACGAGAGACAACAGACTAGAGACAGAGAGAGGGACAGAGAGAGACAGAGAGGACAGAGACTAGGTAGAGTTATGCAACTGGAAGGTCAACAACAGCAGCCAGACATTCAGCAGACATGACCTAACTGCCCGTGAAAAGACCCCACAATACCCCAGAAACAGCCTAGGTCAACAACAATATAACAACAGGACTAGGTCAACAGGACTAGGTCACAGCAGACTAGGTCAACAACAAAGCAACAACAGGACTAGGTCATCATGACTAGGGTAACAACAGGACGAGGTCAACAACAGGAATAGGTCAACAGCAGGAATTAGGTCAACAAATAGGACGAGGTCAACAACAGGACTAGTCAACAACAGAGTAATGAACAGGGACTAACAACAGGAATAGGTAAATATAGAGGTATTAACAGGACTAGGGTCAACAACAGGACTAATTCCTTTGTCCAAATAAGCTAATTTTATTTTAAGTAACATAAAATGATTTCTCACATTTTTATCATCCAAACAAATAGTTCAAGGGATTTTGTTCTGAAAATGTAATATAATCAACTGACATTGTAATGGACTCTGTGTGTAATATAAGGTTTATGTCCAACGTCATGGATTCAACAGTCATTCCCTGACAGAACGGGACAATGTCAACACGACCATACTGCAATTAGTATATAGCTATAGATACCATAGATACTGTAGTCTCTTGTGATAGATTGTAACTATGTTGAACTCAAAAAACAAAACAAAGACATCACAACAAAGACCCCTGTCTAAGAGTGTGAGGTTTTTCCTGTCTTACACCTGGTCAAATAAGTCTCTCCAGCTTAAGTACTGTGTGTATCCGGACTCTCGCTGGGATACAGCCCAAGCGGACCTCTACTTCCCTTTGGGGGTTCTGGTCAAAAGTACTGCATTGTATAGGGAATACGATGCCATTTGTGACAGCCATACATTCTATCTGTTACCCTGTGATTTTAGTAAAGACTAGTCTACTGTGAGTGACAACAGGACGAGGTCAACTCAACTAGGTGAACTAAACTAGGTAAACAGCGGGATAACAACAGGACTAGGTCAACAGCAGGACTAGGTCAACAGCAGGACTAGGTAAACAACAGGACTAGGTCAACAGCAGGACTAGGTCAACAACAGGACTAGGTCAACAACAGGACGAGGTCAACAACAGGACTAGGTCAACAGCAGGACGAGGTCAACAACAGGACGAGGTCAACAACAGGACTAGGTCAACAGCAGGACTAGGTAAACAGCAGGACTAGGTAAACAGCAGGACGAGGTCAACAACAGGACGAGGTCAACAACAGGACTAGGTCAACAACAGGACGAGGTCAACAACAGGACGAGGTCAACAACAGGACTAGGTAAACAGCAGGACGAGGTCAACAACAGGACGAGGTCAACAACAGGACTAGGTCAACAGCAGGACGAGGTCAACAACAGGACTAGGTAAACAGCAGGACGAGGTCAACAACAGGACGAGGTCAACAACAGGACTAGGTCAACAGCAGGACGAGGTCAACAGCAGGACGAGGTCAACAACAGGACGAGGTCAACAACAGGACGAGGTCAACAACAGGACGAGGTCAACAACAGGACGAGGTCAACAACAGAGTAACAACAGGACTAGGGTAACAACAGGACTAGGTCAACAACAGGACTAGGTCAACAACAGGACTAGGTCAACAACAGAGTAACAACAGGACTAGGTCAACAACAGGACTAGGTCAACAACAGGACTAGGTCAACAACAGGACTAGGGTAACAACAGGACTAGGTCAACAACAGAGTAACAACAGGACTAGGTCAACAACAGAGTAACAACAGGACTAGGTCAACAACAGGACTAGGTCAACAGCAGGACTAGGTCAACAACAGAGTAACAACAGGACTAGGTCAACAGCAGGACTAGGGTAACAACAGGACGAGGTCAACAACAGGAATAGGTCAACAGCAGGACTAGGTCAACAACAGGACGAGGTCAACAACAGGACTAGGTCAACAACAGAGTAACAACAGGACTAGGTCAACAACAGGAATAGGTAAACAGCAGAGTAACAACAGGACTAGGTCAACAACAGGACTAGGTCAACAGCAGAGTAACAACAGGACTAGGTCAACAACAGGACTAGGTCAACAACAGAGTAACAACAGGACTAGGTCAACAACAGGACTAGGTCAACAGCAGGACTAGGTCAACAACAGGACTAGGTCAACAACAGGACTAGGTAAACAACAGAGTAACAACAGGACTAGGTCAACAACAGGACTAGGTCAACAACAGAGTAACAACAGGACTAGGTCAACAACAGGACTAGGTCAACAACAGGACTAGGTCAACAACAGAGTAACAACAGGACTAGGTCAACAACAGGACTAGGTCAACAACAGGACTAGCAACAGGACTAGGTCAACAACAGGACTAGGTCAACAGCAGGACTAGGTCAACAACAGGACTAGGTCAACAGCAGGACTAGGTCAACAACAGGACTAGGTCAACAGCAGGACTAGGTCAACAACAGGACTAGGTCAACAACAGGACTAGGTCAACAACAGGACTAGGTAAAGAGCAGGACTAGGTCAACAACAGGACTAGGTCAACAGCAGAGTAACAACAGGACTAGGTCAACAACAGGACTAGATCAACAGCAGGACTAGGTCAACAACAGGACGAGGTCAACAACAGGACTAGGTCAACAGCAGGACTAGGTCAACAACAGGACTAGGTCAACAACAGGACTAGATCAACAGCAGGACTAGGTCAACAACAGGACTAGGTCAACAGCAGAGTAACAACAGGACTAGGTCAACAACAGGACTAGGTCAACAGCAGAGTAACAACAGGACTAGGGCAACAACAGAGTAACAACAGGACTAGGTAAACAGCAGGACTAGGTCAACAACAGGACTAGGTCAGCAACAG
>NW_027010345.1:0-32985 GCF_036934945.1 Oncorhynchus masou masou
GTAAGGGATTTCACCCCGTAGTGGACAAAAATGAATGGCAAGTTATTGGCATAGGCCAAACCATGCACACATTGGCCAATACCACCCAAAGCGGCGTTGATTCATGCAAAGTTTACTGCTATTGCCATATGGGTATTGCCAGTTGTAACACTTCAAAAATCCAACAGGTGGCGATTGCACTCCACCATGGTTTTTCATATTGGTATTGGACTCCAAGTCAACATCCAAAAGCCAAATTTTGAAAAAACGAATTTTTTGAAAAAAACGTATCACCCCTTAAAAAAGTGCTTTCTGGACCGTTTTCGAAATTCTTTCGCTTTTTTGACAATTACACATGTATAAGAACTGTATGAAAATACTTTTGTCCAATTTTATTAACATAATTTTTTTAATTTTTTTACTTGCGCATATTGCATATGTTTTGTCCATTTGCAATATGATTTCATAGGAAGTCAGAAGTCAAAAGTCAAAAATTCTTAAATTTCATAAAAAACTTCACACACCCCTAAAAAAGTGCTTTCTGGACCGTTTTTCGAAATTTTTTCGCATTTTGTGTCAGTTACACACGTATAAGAACTGTATCAACATACTTTAGTCATATTTTATTATTATAATGTTTTTTTTTTTTTTGCTTGTGCATAAGGCATATGTTTTGTGGGGGCCAAATGTCATAAGAAATTTGACATGCTCAAAAATCCTTCAGAAATGCAAAATTGACTGGCCTGATGAACTCGGGATGGCCGGGCAGTGATTGTTGTTCCTTTCAATCACTCGTGGTGTTGATTTCATCATGTCCATTTGTTTATGTTTTCTCACTTTTGCAAAGTCACTGTGCATTTGCCATATGGTTAACTGGGCATTCACCATCACCAATTTGTCATGCCATAAAAATCATGCAGGAATGCCAAATTGACTGGCCCGATGAACTCGGGATGGCTGGGCAGTGATTCTGGTACCTCTCCATCGCTCGTTTGGGTTGATTTCAGAATGTCGCTTTTGGTGATGGTACCTCACTGTTAAAACATATTGCAAATGTTCCTTACTTTTGCAAAGTCACTGAAAATTTTTGCAGGAATGCCAAATTGACTGGCCCGATGACCTCGGGATGGCTGGGCAGTGATACTGGTACCTCTCCATGGCTCGTTTGGGTTGATTTCAGAATGTCGCTTTTGGTGATGGTACCTCACTGTTAAAACATATTGCAAATGTTCCTTACTTTTGCAAAGTCACTGAAAATTTTTGCAGGAATGCCAAATTGACTGGCCCGATGAAGTCGGGATGGCTTGGCAGTGATTCTGGTACCTCTCCATCGCTCGTTAGGGTTGATTCCAGAATGTCCATTTGGTGATTTTTCTCACTCTTTCAAAGTCACTGTGCATTTGCCATATGGTTAACTGGGCAGTCACCATCACCAATTTGTCATGCTATAAAAATCATGCAGGAATGCCAAATTGACTGGCCCGATGACCTCGGGATGGCTGGGCAGTGATACTGGTACCTCTCCATGGCTCGTTTGGGTTGATTTCAGAATGTCGCTTTTGGTGATGGTACCTCACTGTTAAAACATATTGCAAATGTTCCTTACTTTTGCAAAGTCACTGAAAATTTTGCAGGAATGCCAAATTGACTGGCCCGATGACCTCGGGATGGCTGGGCAGTGATACTGGTACCTCTCCATGGCTCGTTTGGGTTGATTTCAGAATGTCGCTTTTGGTGATGGTACCTCACTGTTAAAACATATTGCAAATGTTCCTTACTTTTGCAAAGTCACTGAAAATTTTTGCAGGAATGCCAAATTGACTGGCCCGATGAACTCGGGATGGCTTGGCAGTGATTCTGGTACCTCTCCATCACTCGTTAGGGTCGATTCCAGAATGTCCATTTGGTGATTTTTCTCACTCTTTCAAAGTCACTGTGCATTTGCCATATGGTTAACTGGGCAGTCACCATTACCAATTTGTCATGCTGTAAAAATCACGCAGGAATGCCAAATTGACTGGCCCGATGACCTCGGGATGTCTGGGCAGTGATACTGGTACCTCTCCATGGCTCTTTTGGGTTGATTTCAGAATGTCGCTTTTGGTGATGGTACCTCACCGCTTAAACATATTGCTAATGGACAAGAGTCACCTGCAAGTCACTGTCCATCAGTCAATTTGATATCATTCAAAGCTAACTATTGGAGGCACTGTCAGTCTCTACGCACCCCAATGATACGTCCCTCCATCCATGTTGTGTATCTGTGTGATTTAGTTTTCCTTTGAATTTTTATGGGAAAAATGACTGATTTACAGTTCATGGGGGTTGCCTAATCATATATATGAAGTTTTGGAAAGATCTGATTTTTTAACCCCTCCAAACAGCCCATGAGACACCAATTATGGCACTTCCGGTTGGCACAGGAAGCTGTAACTCAACATACATCCTCATTGGGGTATTCCATTAGAGAATCCTGAGTTTTAAGTCTTTACCATGAAAACTGACTGATTTACACAGGGTTCAATGCACTATGTCCATCAAATTGCAGGCAGTGTATGGGTATACACTTTTAGGGCGATTTGGACCACTTCCGGTTGGTCCAGGAAGCTTAGAATCGACACAGGTAGACCTTATAGTGGTCTGATGGACTGGTACCAAAGACAGGTTCATACAACATTCATAACCCATATAGACTCCAGGTTGTATTTAGTGGAGCAGCCAATATATTCCTATGGGGAGAGAAGTCAATGAACACTGTTTTTATGTAAACACCTTCTTTTGACTGTGAAGGGTTAATGTCACACGGTCAAGGATAGGCTTGGACAGATCAGGAGGACCTTAGGAACAGTCCTGTGGTTGAATTGTCTTTCTAAACCTAACGGTTCTGCCGCTGTCACCCAAAATCAAATGACGTACTGGTGAAGGCTTCATATTGGGCCTATTTTTCTCATGGTCGCTGCGCTCAGACCGAGCGAGCTACGGTCAAGCGGGGCACCTCGTTGGACTCGGCACAGTCTGGACACTATGGTCATGCCATTGTTTGTGTTGATTTCATCATGTCCATTTGGTCATGTTTTCTCACTTTTGCAAAGTCACTGTGCATTTGCCATATGGTTAACTGGGCAGTCACCATCACCAATTTGTCATGCCATAAAAATCATGTAGGAATGCCAAATTGACTGGCCCGATGACATAGGGATGGCTGGGCAGTTATTCTGGTACCTCTCCATCGCTCGTTTGGGTTGATTTCAGAATGTCGCTTTTGGTGATGGTACCTCACTGTTAAAACATATTGCAAATGTTCCTTACTTTTGCAAAGTCACTGAAAATTTTTGCAGGAATGCCAAATTGACTGGCCCGATGACCTCGGGATGGCTGGGCAGTGATACTGGTACCTCTCCATGGCTCGTTTGGGTTGATTTCAGAATGTCGCTTTTGGTGATGGTACCTCACTGTTAAAACATATTGCAAATGTTCCTTACTTTTGCAAAGTCACTGAAAATTTGTGCAGGAATGCCAAATTGACTGGCCCGATGACCTCGGGATGGCTGGGCAGTGATACTGGTACCTCTCCATGGCTCGTTTGGGTTGATTTCAGAATGTCGCTTTTGGTGATGGTACCTCACTGTTAAAACATATTGCAAATGTTCCTTACTTTTGCAAAGTCACTGAAAATTTTTGCAGGAATGCCAAATTGACTGGCCCGATGACCTCGGGATGGCTGGGCAGTGATACTGGTACCTCTCCATGGCTCGTTTGGGTTGATTTCAGAATGTCGCTTTTGGTGATGGTACCTCACTGTTAAAACATATTGCAAATGTTCCTTACTTTTGCAAAGTCACTGAAAATTTTTGCAGGAATGCCAAATTGACTGGCCCGATGACCTCGGGATGGCTTGGCAGTGATTCTGGTACCTCTCCATCACTCGTTTGGGTTGATTTCAGAATGTCCATTTGGTCATGTTTTCTCACTTTTGCAAAGTCACTGTGCATTTGCCATATGGTTAACTGGGCAGTCACCATCACCAATTTGTCATGCCATAAAAATCATGCAGGAATGCCAAATTGACTGGCCCGATGACCTCAGGATGGCTGGGCAGTGATTTTGGTACCTCTCCATCGCTCGTTTGGGTTGATTTCAGAATGTCGCTTTTGGTGATGGTACCTCACTGTTAAAACATATTGCAAATGTTCCTTACTTTTGCAAAGTCACTGAAAATTTTTGCAGGAATGCCAAATTGACTGGCCCGATGACCTCGGGATGGCTGGGCAGTGATACTGGTACCTCTCCATGGCTCGTTTGGGTTGATTTCAGAATGTCGCTTTTGGTGATGGTACCTCACTGTTAAAACATATTGCAAATGTTCCTTACTTTTGCAAAGTCACTGAAAATTTGTGCAGGAATGCCAAATTGACTGGCCCGATGAACTCGGGATGGCTTGGCAGTGATTCTGGTACCTCTCCATCACTCGTTAGGGTTGATTTCAGAATGTCCATTTGGTCATGTTTTCTCACTTTTGCAAAGTCACTGTGCATTTGCCATATGGTTAACTGGGCAGTCACCATCACCAATTTGTCATGCCATAAAAATCATGCAGGAATGCCAAATTGACTGGCCCGATGACATAGGGATGTCTGGGCAGTGATACTGGTACCTCTCCATGGCTCGTTTGGGTTGATTTCAGAATGTCGCTTTTGGTGATGGTACCTCACTGTTAAAACATATTGCAAATGTTCCTTACTTTTGCAAAGTCACTGAAAATTTTTGCAGGAATGCCAAATTGACTGGCCCGATGACCTCGGGATGGCTGGGCAGTGATACTGGTACCTCTCCATGGCTCGTTTGGGTTGATTTCAGAATGTCGCTTTTGGTGATGGTACCTCACTGTTAAAACATATTGCAAATGTTCCTTACTTTTGCAAAGTCACTGAAAATTTGTGCAGGAATGCCAAATTGACTGGCCCGATGAACTCGGGATGGCTTGGCAGTGATTCTGGTACCTCTCCATCACTCGTTAGGGTTGATTTCAGAATGTCCATTTGGTCATGTTTTCTCACTTTTGCAAAGTCACTGTGCATTTGCCATATGGTTAACTGGGCAGTCACCATCACCAATTTGTCATGCCATAAAAATCATGCAGGAATGCCAAATTGACTGGCCCGATGACATAGGGATGTCTGGGCAGTGATACTGGTACCTCTCCATGGCTCGTTTGGGTTGATTTCAGAATGTCGCTTTTGGTGATGGTACCTCACTGTTAAAACATATTGCAAATGTTCCTTACTTTTGCAAAGTCACTGAAGATTTTTGCAGGAATGCCAAATTGACTGGCCCGATGAACTCGGGATGGCTGGGCAGTGATACTGGTACCTCTCCATGGCTCGTTTGGGTTGATTTCAGAATGTCGCTTTTGGTGATGGTACCTCACTGTTAAAACATATTGCAAATGTTCCTTACTTTTGCAAAGTCACTGAAAATTTGTGCAGGAATGCCAAATTGACTGGCCCGATGAACTCGGGATGGCTTGGCAGTGATTCTGGTACCTCTCCATCACTCGTTAGGGTTGATTTCAGAATGTCGCTTTTGGTGATGGTACCTCACCGCTTAAACATATTGCTAATGGACAAGAGTCACCTGCAAGTCACCGTCCATCAGTCAATTTGATATCATTCGGACACCAAACGGATACAAACTGACACCAAACCCACTTTTCCCAACTCATTTAGGAGCCAAGTATAACATACTTCAGAGCTGGCCCAAAATTCACAAGGCCTTCGGTACAAAACATTAAAAAACCATAAAACACATAGTTACTTTCTAGCTGCGGGGCCAGTTCGGACATTATGTGTAGTCCTATGTGAGGCGACCCCGAATCCCGAGTTTCGGCCCGATAGGTCATTTGGTGTCCGAGTAAAAGCCTAATTGGTGCTGAAAATCCACTTTTTTCAATGCCTTGCTACGGGGTCCTTGAATGAGCTATCGGACCGAGATGTTGGGTTCTGTCTCTATGGGCCGAGACGGTCACAATGCACCTAGTCTTGTGTCTCTGGGACATTTCTAAATGTCGCCATTTTCGTAATGGTCAAAATGAATTGAAGTCATTGCAAATGTTCGACGCTGTTTCTCGGTCCGAGAACCTCCTAGAGCGCCGTAACTCACCACGCACTATCTACCTGAGGTCTAGAACAGGATTCTAAAGTTTCGGAACTCTAGGTCTGACGGTTCTTTTTTAGCTCGAACAAAGCTAACTATTGGAGGCACTGTCAGTCTCTACACACCCCAATACGTCCCTCCATCCAAGTTGTGTATCTGTGTGATTTATTTTTCCTTTGAATTTTTATGGGAAAAATGACTGATTTACAGTTCATGGGGGTTGTCTAATCACACATATGAAGTTTTGGACAGATCTGATTTTTTTAACCCTTCCAAACAGCCCCTGAGACACCAATTATGGCACTTCCGGTTGGCACAGGAAGCTATAAATACACACATGTCTTGACTGACATAGAAACCTAGGGAATCCTGAGTTTTAAGTCTTTAAGTTGAGAATTGACTGATCTACACAGGGTTGAATAATGCAGAGGCCTCGGCACCTTTCGAGGTGATGTACATCCAAATACCTTTTGGGTCAATTTAACCACTTCCGGTTGCTCCAGGAAGCTTAGAATCGACACAGGTAGACCTCATAGTGGTCTGATGGAATGTCATAGAAGACAGGTTCATACAGCATTCATAACCCATAAAAACCCCAGGTTGTATTTAGGGGAGCAGGCAATGTATTCCTATGGGGAGAGAAGTCAATGCACACTGTTTTTTTGTAAACACCTTCTTTTAACTGTGAAAGGTTAATGCCACACAGTCAAGGTTAGGCTTGCACAGATCGGGAGGACCTTAGGAACAGTCCTGTGTTTGAATTGTCCTTCTAAACCTAACGGTTCCGCCGCTGTCACCCAAAATCAAATAACATTGTGGTGCAGGCTTCATTGTGGGCCTATTTTTCTCATGGTCGCTGCGCTCAGACCGAGCGAGCTACGGTCAAGCGGGGCACCTCGTTGGACTCGGCACGGCCTTGGGATTATGTTTATGCCATTGCCTGCTCTCTGTGTCTTTAAACACCACGCTTTGTCACTCCATCCTTGCTGTGTGTGTGTGTGAGAGCTTTTCTTTGACATCTGTTGGGAAAAATGACTGATTTACAGTTCATGGGGGTTGTCTAATCACACATATGAAGTTTTGGACAGATCTGATTTTTTTAACCCTTCCAAACAGCCCCTGAGTCACCAATTATGGCACTTCCGGTTGGCACAGGAAGCTATAAATACACACATGTCTTGACTGACATAGAAACCTAGGGAATCCTGAGTTTTAAGTCTTTAAGTTGAGAATTGACTGATCTACACAGGGTTGAATAATGCAGAGGCCTCGGCACCTTTCGAGGTGATGTACATCCAAATACCTTTTGGGTCAATTTAACCACTTCCGGTTTCTCCAGGAAGCTTAGAATCGACACAGGTAGACCTCATAGTGGTCTGATGGAATGTCATAGAAGACAGGTTCATACAGCATTCATAACCCATAAAGACCCCAGGTTGTATTTAGGGGAGCAGGCAATGTATTCCTATGGGGAGAGAAGTCAATGCACACTGTTTTTTTGTAAACACCTTCTTTTAACTGTGAAAGGTTAATGCCACACAGTCAAGGTTAGGCTTGCACAGATCGGGAGGACCTTAGGAACAGTCCTGTGTTTGAATTGTCCTTCTAAACCTAACGGTTCCGCCGCTGTCACCCAAAATCCAATGACATTGTGGTGCAGGCATCATTGTGGGCCTATTTTTCTCATGGTCGCTGCGCTCAGACCGAGCGAGCTACGGTCAAGAGGGGCACCTCGTTGGACTCGGCACGGCCTTGGGATTATGTTTATGCCATTGCCTGCTCTCTGTGTCTTTAAACACCACGCTTTGTCACTCCATCCTTGCTGTGTGTGTGTGTGAGAGCTTTTCTTTGACATCTGTTGGGAAAAATGACTGATTTACAGTTCATGGGGGTTGTCTAATCACACAGATGAAGTTTTGGAAAGATCTGATATTTTTAACCCCTCCAAACAGCCCATGAGACACCAATTATGGCACTTCCGGTTGGCACAGGAAGCTGTAACTCAACATACATCCTCATTGGGCTATTCCATTAGAGAATCCTGAGTTTTAAGTCTTTACCATGAAAACTGACTGATTTACACAGGGTTCAATGCACTATGTCCATCAAATTGCAGGCAGTGTATGGGTATACACTTTTAGGGCGATTTGAACCACTTCCGGTTGGTCCAGGAAGCTTAGAATCGACACAGGTAGACCTTATAGTGGTCTGATGGACTGGTACCAAAGACAGGTTCATACAACATTCATAACCCATATAGACTCCAGGTTGTATTTAGTGGAGCAGCCAATATATTCCTATGGGGAGAGAAGTCAATGAACACTGTTTTTATGTAAACACCTTCTTTTGACTGTGAAGGGTTAATGTCACACGGTCAAGGATAGGCTTGGACAGATCAGGAGGACCTTAGGAACAGTCCTGTGGTTGAATTGTCTTTCTAAACCTAACGGTTCCGCCGCTGTCACCCAAAATCAAATGACGTACTGGTGAAGGCTTCATATTGGGCCTATTTTTCTCATGGTCGCCGCGCTCAGACCGAGCGAGCTACGGTCAAGCGGGGCACCTCGTTGGACTCGGCACAGTCTGGACACTATGGTCATGCCATTGTTTGTGTTGATTTCAGAATGTCCATTTGGTCATGTTTTCTCACTTTTGCAAAGTCACTGTGCATTTGCCATATGGTTAACTGGGCAGTCACCATCACCAATTTGTCATGCCATAAAAATCATGTAGGAATGCCAAATTGACTGGCCCGATGACATAGGGATGGCTGGGCAGTTATTCTGGTACCTCTCCATCGCTCGTTTGGGTTGATTTCAGAATGTCGCTTTTGGTGATGGTACCTCACCGCTTAAACATATTGCAAATGTTCCTTACTTTTGCAAAGTCACTAAAAATTCTTGCAGGAATGCCAAATTGACTGGCCCGATGACCTCGGGATGGCTGGGCAGTGATACTGGTACCTCTCCATCGCTCGTTTGGGTTGATTTCAGAATGTCGCTTTTGGTGATGGTACCTCACTGTTAAAACATATTGCAAATGTTCCTTACTTTTGCAAAGTCACTGAAAATTTGTGCAGGAATGCCAAATTGACTGGCCCGATGAACTCGGGATGGCTTGGCAGTGATTCTGGTACCTCTCCATCACTCGTTAGGGTTGATTTCAGAATGTCCATTTGGTCATGTTTTCTCACTTTTGCAAAGTCACTGTGCATTTGCCATATGGTTAACTGGGCAGTCACCATCACCAATTTGTCATGCCATAAAAATCATGCAGGAATGCCAAATTGACTGGCCCGATGACATAGGGATGTCTGGGCAGTGATACTGGTACCTCTCCATGGCTCGTTTGGGTTGATTTCAGAATGTCGCTTTTGGTGATGGTACCTCACTGTTAAAACATATTGCAAATGTTCCTTACTTTTGCAAAGTCACTGAAAATTTGTGCAGGAATGCCAAATTGACTGGCCCGATGAACTCGGGATGGCTTGGCAGTGATTCTGGTACCTCTCCATCACTCGTTAGGGTTGATTCCAGAATGTCCATTTGGTGATTTTTCTCACTCTTTCAAAGTCACTGTGCATTTGCCATATGGTTAACTGGGCAGTCACCATTACCAATTTGTCATGCCATAAAAATCATGCAGGAATGCCAAATTGACTGGCCCGATGACATAGGGATGTCTGGGCAGTGATACTGGTACCTCTCCATCGCTCGTTTGGGTTGATTTCAGAATGTCGCTTTTGGTGATGGTACCTCACCACTTAAACATATTGCTAATGGACAAGAGTCACCTGCAAGTCACCGTCCATCAGTCAATTTGATATCATTCTGACACCAAACTGATACAAACTGACACCAAACCCACTTTTCCCAACTCATTTAGGAGCCAAGTATAACATACTTCAGAGCTGGCCCAAAATTCACAAGGCCTTCGGTACAAAACATTAAAAAACCATAAAACACATAGTTACTTTCTAGCTGCGGGGCCAGTTCGGACATTATGTGTAGTCCTATGTGAGGCGACCCCGAATCCCGAGTTTCGGCCCGATAGGTCATTTGGTGTCCGAGTAAAAGCCTAATTGGTGCTGAAAATCCACTTTTTTCAATGCCTTGCTACGGGGTCCTTGAATGAGCTATCGGACCGAGATGTTGGGTTCTGTCTCTATGGGCCGAGACGGTCACAATGCACCTAGTCTTGTGTCTCTGGGACATTTCTAAATGTCGCCATTTTCGTAATGGTCAAAATGAATTGAAGTCATTGCAAATGTTCGACGCTGTTTCTCGGTCCGAGAACCTCCTAGAGCGCCGTAACTCACCACGCACTATCTACCTGAGGTCTAGAACAGGATTCTAAAGTTTCGGAACTCTAGGTCTGACGGTTCTTTTTTAGCTCGAACAAAGCTAACTATTGGAGGCACTGTCAGTCTCTACACACCCCAATACGTCCCTCCATCCAAGTTGTGTATCTGTGTGATTTATTTTTCCTTTGAATTTTTATGGGAAAAATGACTGATTTACAGTTCATGGGGGTTGTCTAATCACACATATGAAGTTTTGGACAGATCTGATTTTTTTAACCCTTCCAAACAGCCCCTGAGACACCAATTATGGCACTTCCGGTTGGCACAGGAAGCTATAAATACACACATGTCTTGACTGACATAGAAACCTAGGGAATCCTGAGTTTTAAGTCTTTAAGTTGAGAATTGACTGATCTACACAGGGTTGAATAATGCAGAGGCCTCGGCACCTTTCGAGGTGATGTACATCCAAATACCTTTTGGGTCAATTTAACCACTTCCGGTTGCTCCAGGAAGCTTAGAATCGACACAGGTAGACCTCATAGTGGTCTGATGGAATGTCATAGAAGACAGGTTCATACAGCATTCATAACCCATAAAGACCCCAGGTTGTATTTAGGGGAGCAGGCAATGTATTCCTATGGGGAGAGAAGTCAATGCACACTGTTTTTTTGTAAACACCTTCTTTTAACTGTGAAAGGTTAATGCCACACAGTCAAGGTTAGGCTTGCACAGATCGGGAGGACCTTAGGAACAGTCCTGTGTTTGAATTGTCCTTCTAAACCTAACGGTTCCGCCGCTGTCACCCAAAATCCAATGACATTGTGGTGCAGGCATCATTGTGGGCCTATTTTTCTCATGGTCGCTGCGCTCAGACCGAGCGAGCTACGGTCAAGAGGGGCACCTCGTTGGACTCGGCACGGCCTTGGGATTATGTTTATGCCATTGCCTGCTCTCTGTGTCTTTAAACACCACGCTTTGTCACTCCATCCTTGCTGTGTGTGTGTGTGAGAGCTTTTCTTTGACATCTGTTGGGAAAAATGACTGATTTACAGTTCATGGGGGTTGTCTAATCACACATATGAAGTTTTGGACAGATCTGATTTTTTTAACCCTTCCAAACAGCCCCTGAGTCACCAATTATGGCACTTCCGGTTGGCACAGGAAGCTATAAATACACACATGTCTTGACTGACATAGAAACCTAGGGAATCCTGAGTTTTAAGTCTTTAAGTTGAGAATTGACTGATCTACACAGGGTTGAATAATGCAGAGGCCTCGGCACCTTTCGAGGTGATGTACATCCAAATACCTTTTGGGTCAATCTAACCACTTCCGGTTGCTCCAGGAAGCTTAGAATCGACACAGGTAGACCTCATAGTGGTCTGATGGAATGTCATAGAAGACAGGTTCATACAGCATTCATAACCCATATAGACTCCAGGTTGTATTTAGGGGAGCAGGCAATGTATTCCTATGGGGAGAGAAGTCAATGCACACTGTTTTTTTGTAAACACCTTCTTTTAACTGTGAAAGGTTAATGCCACACAGTCAAGGTTAGGCTTGCACAGATCGGGAGGACCTTAGGAACAGTCCTGTGTTTGAATTGTCCTTCTAAACCTAACGGTTCCGCCGCTGTCACCCAAAATCCAATGACATTGTGGTGCAGGCATCATTGTGGGCCTATTTTTCTCATGGTCGCTGCGCTCAGACCGAGCGAGCTACGGTCAAGAGGGGCACCTCGTTGGACTCGGCACGGCCTTGGGATTATGTTTATGCCATTGCCTGCTCTCTGTGTCTTTAAACACCACGCTTTGTCACTCCATCCTTGCTGTGTGTGTGTGTGAGAGCTTTTCTTTGACATCTGTTGGGAAAAATGACTGATTTACAGTTCATGGGGGTTGTCTAATCACACAGATGAAGTTTTGGACAGATCTGATTTTTTTAACCCTTCCAAACAGCCCCTGAGTCACCAATTATGGCACTTCCGGTTGGCACAGGAAGCTATAAATACACACATGTCTTGACTGACATAGAAACCTAGGGAATCCTGAGTTTTAAGTCTTTAAGTTGAGAATTGACTGATCTATACAGGGTTGAATAATGCAGAGGCCTCGGCACCTTTCGAGGTGATGTACATCCAAATACCTTTTGGGTCAATTTAACCACTTCCGGTTGCTCCAGGAAGCTTAGAATCGACACAGGTAGACCTCATAGTGGTCTGATGGAATGTCATAGAAGACAGGTTCATACAGCATTCATAACCCATAAAGACCCCAGGTTGTATTTAGGGAGCAGGCAATGTATTCCTATGGGGAGAGAAGTCAATGCACACTGTTTTTATGTAAACACCTTCTTTTAACTGTGAAAGGTTAATGCCACACAGTCAAGGTTAGGCTTGCACAGATCGGGAGGACCTTAGGAACAGTCCTGTGTTTTAATTGTCCTTCTAAACCTAACGGTTCCGCTGCTGTCACCCAAAATCAAATGACATTGTGGTGCAGGCTTCATTGTGGGCCTATTTTTCTCATGGTCGCTGCGCTCAGACCGAGTGAGCTACGGTCAAGCGGGGCACCTCGTTGGACTCGGCCCTGCCTTGGGATTATGTTTATGCCATTGCCTGCTCTCTGTGTCTTTAAACACCACGCTTTGTCACTCCATCCTTGCTGTGTGTGTGTGTGAGAGCTTTTCTTTGACATCTGTTGGGAAAAATGACTGATTTACAGTTCATGGGGGTTGTCTAATCACACATATGAAGTTTTGGACAGATCTGATTTTTTTAACCCTTCCAAACAGCCCCTGAGACACCAATTATGGCACTTCCGGTTGGCACAGGAAGCTATAAATACACACATGTCTTGACTGACATAGAAACCTAGGGAATCCTGAGTTTTAAGTCTTTAAGTTGAGAATTGACTGATCTACACAGGGTTGAATAATGCAGAGGCCTCGGCACCTTTCGAGGTGATGTACATCCAAATACCTTTTGGGTCAATTTAACCACTTCCGGTTGCTCCAGGAAGCTTAGAATCGACACAGGTAGACCTCATAGTGGTCTGATGGAATGTCATAGAAGACAGGTTCATACAGCATTCATAACCCATAAAGACCCCAGGTTGTATTTAGGGGAGCAGGCAATGTATTCCTATGGGGAGAGAAGTCAATGCACACTGTTTTTTTGTAAACACCTTCTTTTAACTGTGAAAGGTTAATGCCACACAGTCAAGGTTAGGCTTGCACAGATCGGGATGACCTTAGGAACAGTCCTGTGTTTGAATTGTCCTTCTAAACCTAACGGTTCCGCCGCTGTCACCCAAAATCCAATGACATTGTGGTGCAGGCATCATTGTGGGCCTATTTTTCTCATGGTCGCTGCGCTCAGACCGAGCGAGCTACGGTCAAGAGGGGCACCTCGTTGGACTCGGCACGGCCTTGGGATTATGTTTATGCCATTGCCTGCTCTCTGTGTCTTTAAACACCACGCTTTGTCACTCCATCCTTGCTGTGTGTGTGTGTGAGAGCTTTTCTTTGACATCTGTTGGGAAAAATGACTGATTTACAGTTCATGGGGGTTGTCTAATCACACATATGAAGTTTTGGACAGATCTGATTTTTTTAACCCTTCCAAACAGCCCCTGAGTCACCAATTATGGCACTTCCGGTTGGCACAGGAAGCTATAAATACACACATGTCTTGACTGACATAGAAACCTAGGGAATCCTGAGTTTTAAGTCTTTAAGTTGAGAATTGACTGATCTACACAGGGTTGAATAATGCAGAGGCCTCGGCACCTTTCGAGGTGATGTACATCCAAATACCTTTTGGGTCAATCTAACCACTTCCGGTTGCTCCAGGAAGCTTAGAATCGACACAGGTAGACCTCATAGTGGTCTGATGGAATGTCATAGAAGACAGGTTCATACAGCATTCATAACCCATATAGACTCCAGGTTGTATTTAGGGGAGCAGGCAATGTATTCCTATGGGGAGAGAAGTCAATGCACACTGTTTTTTTGTAAACACCTTCTTTTAACTGTGAAAGGTTAATGCCACACAGTCAAGGTTAGGCTTGCACAGATCGGGAGGACCTTAGGAACAGTCCTGTGTTTGAATTGTCCTTCTAAACCTAACGGTTCCGCCGCTGTCACCCAAAATCCAATGACATTGTGGTGCAGGCATCATTGTGGGCCTATTTTTCTCATGGTCGCTGCGCTCAGACCGAGCGAGCTACGGTCAAGAGGGGCACCTCGTTGGACTCGGCACGGCCTTGGGATTATGTTTATGCCATTGCCTGCTCTCTGTGTCTTTAAACACCACGCTTTGTCACTCCATCCTTGCTGTGTGTGTGTGTGAGAGCTTTTCTTTGACATCTGTTGGGAAAAATGACTGATTTACAGTTCATGGGGGTTGTCTAATCACACAGATGAAGTTTTGGACAGATCTGATTTTTTTAACCCTTCCAAACAGCCCCTGAGTCACCAATTATGGCACTTCCGGTTGGCACAGGAAGCTATAAATACACACATGTCTTGACTGACATAGAAACCTAGGGAATCCTGAGTTTTAAGTCTTTAAGTTGAGAATTGACTGATCTATACAGGGTTGAATAATGCAGAGGCCTCGGCACCTTTCGAGGTGATGTACATCCAAATACCTTTTGGGTCAATTTAACCACTTCCGGTTGCTCCAGGAAGCTTAGAATCGACACAGGTAGACCTCATAGTGGTCTGATGGAATGTCATAGAAGACAGGTTCATACAGCATTCATAACCCATAAAGACCCCAGGTTGTATTTAGGGGAGCAGGCAATGTATTCCTATGGGGAGAGAAGTCAATGCACACTGTTTTTATGTAAACACCTTCTTTTAACTGTGAAAGGTTAATGCCACACAGTCAAGGTTAGGCTTGCACAGATCGGGAGGACCTTAGGAACAGTCCTGTGTTTTAATTGTCCTTCTAAACCTAACGGTTCCGCTGCTGTCACCCAAAATCAAATGACATTGTGGTGCAGGCTTCATTGTGGGCCTATTTTTCTCATGGTCGCTGCGCTCAGACCGAGTGAGCTACGGTCAAGCGGGGCACCTCGTTGGACTCGGCCCTGCCTTGGGATTATGTTTATGCCATTGCCTGCTCTCTGTGTCTTTAAACACCACGCTTTGTCACTCCATCCTTGCTGTGTGTGTGTGTGTGAGAGCTTTTCTTTGACATCTGTTGGGATAAATGACTGATTTACAGTTCATGGGGGTTGTCTAATCACACATATGAAGTTTTGGACAGATCTGATTTTTTTAACCCTTCCAAACAGCCCCTGAGACACCAATTATGGCACTTCCGGTTGGCACAGGAAGCTATAAATAAACTCATATCCTCATTGGGGTATGCCTTTACAGAATCCTGAGTTTTAAGTCTTTACGTTAAGAACTGAGTTATTTACGGAGGGTTTAGTGAGTGTGTGTTATTTCAGAAAATCATAGAAAATCACAGAAATGTCGCAGAGCTCCGCAGCACATTTTAAAAATACTCGTATGAACACCCTGCAACTGGATCTGTAACCGTTGAAAAAAAAAACATCTATATCTGAACATCACGATCTGGTCAACGTACGATTTCTCGTAAATGACGATAGATAAATGGCCGATTTTTTTTTATTGACACCGGAGGCTCCTTGACTTTGACGTGAAGTGAAAAAATCTTTTCTCTATTTTCATTTTGGACCTTTAATCCCAGAAATATGGCCATAACTCAAAAACCGTTGAGGCCTAGACGCCATCTTGTTCGGGGCCATCTTCCCATAATGCCAAACCTACGCTCACCAAGTTTCGGCTTCGAAATATTTTCGGTTTCCGAGATATGGCACGTCGTGATTCGTGATGTTTTGTCCAATAGCAATATGATTGCTTATGCCCTCTTGTGGGATATTTCGGCATTGCGCAAAAATGGGCTAAAATTTGTTTATTTTATTAAACGAAAACCGAATGTCCGACAAAGTTCATTTGATGACTTCCCGGTAGGTCTGGCCCTACCGCTCGGCCCGACGCCGTCCCCGAATTTCTAAAATGTTTTCGGACGTCTAGTAAGGGACCGTACAGTTCCAATAGGGACTTTCTCACTAACTATACGGTGATTGTCGAAATGTTCCCTTAAGGTATGTACGGGACAGAGCGTTTCCCTGGAGCCCGGGACACGTGGAACGGAAATGGCCCGGTTTGCCGCAATATAGACAGCGTCGCTCCCTCGTCCGGCGGTCTCTCAGCCTGGGAGATGCGTCCAATCTGCATGGGTTCCGGTGGAGCCAGCGAGGATAAAGGTGGGGACTCGGAGCTGGGACTGATAGGGGCTAGAGGTCTACGGTTGAGTTCTCTCTCTCTCAGACGCTGGTCAATGCGTGAGGCCAACTTGATCAGGGACTCGAGATTGTCCGGTGGTTCCCGAGTGGCTCCCGAGTGGCCAGTTCATCTTGGATAGTGTCGGAAAGTCCTTTCAGAAAGCACACCGTGAGCACCTCGTTGTTCCAGCCACTCGCGGAACTGGATGGCATAGTCCGTCACGCTGCGCCGACCTTGGTGGAGAGTCAGGAGCTGTTTGGCTGAGTCAGGACCACTGCTTGGGCCTTGAAACACTCGTTTGAATTCCTCAGCAAAGGCAGAGTAGCTGGCACAGCAGGAACTATGGGCATCCCACACAGCAGTAGCCCAGGCCAGGGCTTTTTCCGACAGCAGGGTGATGATATATGCGATCTTAGACCGGTCGGTGGAAAACAACGAGGGTTGCAGCTCGAAGGAGAGAGAACATTGGGTGAGAAATCCTTTACAAGCACTTGGATCACCTGAGAACCGTTGGGGAGGTGGAAGACGAGGTTCAGCCAGGGGGTTAACTGCCATGGGTACGTGAATCTGAGGTACTGGGACGGGAACTGTTGCCGGGGTAAGTCGATCAGATATCTGCTTTATGGAAGTCAGCATCTCCAACAGAAGATTAAGCCATGCAAGTCTAAGTACACACGGCCGGTACAGTGAAACTGCGAATGGCTCATTAAATCAGTTATGGTTCCTTTGATCGCTCAAACGTTACTTGGATAACTGTGGCAATTCTAGAGCTAATACATGCCAACGAGCGCTGACCTCCGGGGATGCGTGCATTTATCAGGTCAATCACCACCTTCCGGAGACACCTGAAACCCCACCTCTTCAAGGAATACCTAGGATAGGATAAGTAATCCTTCTCACCACCCCCCCCCTTAATGATTTAGATGCACTATTGTAAAGTGGCTGTTCCACTGGATGTCAGAAGGTGAATTCACCAATTTGTAAGTCGCTCTGGATAAGAGCGTCTGCTAAATGACTTAAATGTAAATGTAAGATGAGAATGTCTAGCCATTAAGGCCTCTTGCTGAACCAGGGCGGCTTCGTGGCGTTGGACAGTCTCCTGGTGGTGGGACAGCATGGCAAGAAGGTCCTGGGAACTGGCTGCCTCTGGGTTCATTTTTGGCTCTGTGTTTCTGTCAGGACCCGGTTACGAACCCGGGTCTCCGGAGTGAGAAACAGTCACTTAATCAACTAAGCCACGAATAGTCAGCAGAATCCAGAAGATGAGGCAGACACAGCAGTACTTGAGACGGTGTATTTAATAAAGTAAAAAGTGAAGTCCTTCAGGAAAACATGTAACTCCACAAGCTCAAAAGGAATTCCACAAGAACAAGGTAATCCACAAGGTAATCCTCAAGACAAAAAGGTAAATCCACAAGGTGGTAGGTATAGCATAAAAAGCCTAAAAAGATACTCAAAAATAAATAAACAAGAACAAAAAAAACAAAATTCCACAAGAGCGTCCACCGGGATCAACAAGAGTACACAGAATACTAGGGCTGGGTGCTAACATACAAGCACAGAGCAAAGAACTGAGGGAAACAAAGGGTTTAAATAGAATCAGGGGAAAACGAGGCACAGGTGCAAATAATAATGGGGATCAAGGGAAAGCAAAAGGTCAAAAAGCACAATGGGGGCATCTAGTGACCAAAAACCGGAACAACCCTGGCCAAATCCTGACAGTCACTGTTTGTTAAGGTAGTTATAGAAAGTACAGTAACACAATTATTTGTATTCACTAAAAGTAGGATATTTATTGTCTTTCAATCTGTTCTTTTCTAAATGTATCTGAGAATGTAGACAGAAGGGCTAAAACGGACATGATTGATCTGAGGAGGAAATCATTGATCCATTCAGAAAGTTTATTTGCATCAAGTAATTGATGTTATATGATGTAAAGTAGACTAGGTTATAATGTATAGTAGTGGGCTGTTAGTGATATGTATATGTTATATTATGTAAAGTAGTCTAGGTTATAATGTACAGTAGTGGGTTGTTAGTGATATGTAGATGTTACATTATGTAAAGTAGACTAGGTTATAATGTATAGTAGTGGGCTGTTAGTGATATGTAGATGTTATATTATGTAAAGTAGACTAGGTTATCATGTATAATAGCAGTTTGTTAGTGATATGCAGATCAAGGTCTATACCTCGGCTATAACCTACATATCATAGATGACCAGTCTAAACCTGTTCAGATCAGTTCACATAATGTTATAGTCCTACCAGTAGCAGGACAGAGAATGTACTGTATATAACCTACATATCATAGATGACCAGTCTAAACCTGTTCAGATCAGTTCACATAATGTTATAGTCCTACCAGTAGCAGGACAGAGAATGTACTGTATATAACCTACATATCATAGATGACCAGTCTAAACCTGTTCAGGTCAGTTCACATAATGTTATAGTCCTACCAGTAACAGGACAGAGCATCTACACTATATAGTCAAAAGTATGTGGACAACCCTTCAAATTAGTGGATTCGGCTATTTCAGCCACACCCATTGCTGACAGGTGTATAAAATCAATCACACTGCCATGCAATCTCCATAGACAAACAATGGTGGCAACAGTTTGGGGAATGGCATTTTCTGTTTCAGCTTGACAATGTCCCCGTGCACAAAGTGAGGTCAATACAGAAATGGCTTCTCGAGATTGGTGTGGAAGAACTTGACTGGCCTGCACAGTGCCCTGACCTCAACCCCATCAAACACCTTTGGGATGAATTGGAACGCCGACTGTGAGCCAGGCCTAATCACCCAACATCAGTGCCCGACCTCCCTAATGCTCTTGTGGCTTAATGGAAGCAAGTCCCCGCAGCAATGTTCCAACAACTCGTGGAAAGTCTTCCCAGAAGAGAGGAGGCTGTTCTTGCAGCAGAGGGGGGACCAACTCCATATTAATGCCTATGATTTTGGAATGAGTCGTTCGACCAGCAGGTGTCTACATACTTTTGGTCATGTTGTATATATAGCCTAATCTAAATCAAGTCAAATGTTATTGGTCACAATCTGGAGGACTCACTCAACAGAGAACATCCCTGGTCATCCCTACTGCCTCTGATCTGGAGGACTCACTAAACAGAGAACATCCCTGGTCATCCCTACTGCCTCTGATCTGGAGGACTCACTAAACACAATTGCCTTGTTTTTAAATGGTGTCTGCGTGTTGGAGTGTGACCCTGGCTATTTGTAAATTAAAATAACAAAAACATTGTGCTGTCTGGTTTGCTTAATATAAGGAATTTAAAATGATTAAATACTTTGATACTTAATTATATTGCAGACCAAATACTTTGACTTTTACTGAAGTAGTATTTTACTGTGTGACTTTCACCTTTACTGGAGTCATTTTCTATGAAGGAATCTTTATATATATATCCCATTTAGCAGACGCTTTTATCCAAAGCGTCTTACAAGTCGGCTGGGGCCACTACTTTTTCATATGGGTGGCCCTAGCGGGAATCGAACCCACGACGCTTGGCGTTGCAAGCGCCATGCTCTACCGACTGAGCCACACAGGACCCCAGTTTACTCCAGTTTGAGAATTCAGTACTTTTTCCACAATTACTCGAAACCAAGTTTAGCTGTGTTGTTTTCCTCCAAAATGTTACTGTAGGACTTTAATAATTGTAAGCAGTCCTACAAACCAAAAAGGTTTTAATTTGAGAATGTTCAAATATTAAACTGTCTTAAAATATGTGATGATTAGTTGAATCAGGTGTGTAAGTGCTGGTAAGAACAAAAGGATGGAGAAACCCTGAGATAAACATAAAACCATATAATTGAAAAGCTCCTCCACCATCTTTACCAGACGTTTTACTGATAACATGTCGGCCTTCTGATTAGTTTACACTTTGAAAACTGCTGTCTGTCAGCAACTCAGCTCAAGTAGCAGTTCTACTAACTAGTAATATCTCATTATAGGTATTAATTATCTTATTCTGTCCATTAGAATAGATTATTGTTCAGAAATACTTACTTTATTTTTCAATAATCTCCATATAGTGTTTTCTGCTCTGTTGTCTCAAAATGGATCCTGAACAAAAGAACAACTTTACTTTCTGTTTCATTCAGCTCAGCCGCCTCCCCACCCTGATAATAAAGTGTTATATTGGTATCTTCCACTAGATGGCAGTAAACACATGCTGTAACGAGACTTCACAACTATGTGTTCTGTTTCATACAGGCCGTGTCTCAGAGGAGGAGCGTTGCTCTAGGATCAGCTCCCCCTCTCCATCTAATCTGATTCATTATGATCTAGGATCAGGTCCCCCTCTCCATGGAATCTGATTCATTATGATCTAGGATCAGGTCCCCCTCTCCATGGAATCTGATTCATTATGATTGTTTTGTCTCATGTCTCTTTATATTCATGTAGCCTGGGGGCCATGTAATCTGATTCATTATGATTGTTTTGTCTCATGTCTCTTTATATTCATGTAGCCTGGGGGAAATGTAGCTGTATTGAAATGACCTTGTTTTATAACCTTCTTTGTTTCTCAGTGGTACTTCAGTTGTCCTGACAACGCCCACTTCTTTCACACAGTAATGTTCCAGCATCCACTCAGAGATGATGCAGCTAATGCCTTCCTCCAATACTGCAGAGTTGTTAAGCAAGTCCCTGAGATCGTCATGTTCAACCACATCTATTAGTTATTTGTCAGATGAAACCTGAGGGGACTGTAGTGGGTCATAATGCATCAACATGGTTCTGAGGTCCTCAACAATGTTATTCTGTACCGTAGCTGGGATGCAGTGCTCTTTCCTGGTTTACTAAATAAAAAGACAGATATTGTTTTGGAGACGTTCAATTAGCTGCTCAGTGTTGATCTCTGTGTCTTGAACATATTCAGCCTCTGGCAGACTCTCTACATCGCTCATGTCATCTTCAATGGGATCAGTCCCAGTCTCAAGTCATCTTCAATGGGATCAGTCCCAGTCTCATGTCATCTTCAATGGGATCAGTCCCAGTCTCATGTCATCTTCAATGGGATCAGTCCCCCCAGTCTCATGTCATCTTCAATGGGATCAGTCCCAGTCTCATGTCATCTTCAATGGGATCAGTCCCAGTCTCATGTCATCTTCAATGGGATCAGTCCCAGTCTCATGTCATCTTCAATGGGATCAGTCCCAGTCTCATGTCATCTTCAATGGGATCAGTCCCAGTCTCATGTCATCTTCAATGGGATCAGTCCCAGTCTCATGTCATCTTCAATGGGATCAGTCCCAGTCTCATGTCATCTTCAATGGGATCAGTCCCAGTCTCATGTCATCTTCAATGGGATCAGTCCCAGTCTCATGTCATCTTCGATGGGATCAGTCCCAGTCTCATGTCATCTTCAATGGGATCAGTCCCAGTCTCATGTCATCTTCAATGGGATCAGTCCCAGTCTCATGTCATCTTCAATGGGATCAGTCCCAGTCTCATGTCATCTTCGATGGGATCAGTCCCAGTCTCATGTCATCTTCAATGGGATCAGTCCCAGTCTCATGTCATCTTCAATGGGATCAGTCCCAGTCTCATGTCATCTTCAATGGGATCAGTCCCAGTCTCATGTCATCTTCAATGGGATCAGTCCCAGTCTCATGTCATCTTCAATGGGATCAGTCCCAGTCTCATGTCATCTTCAATGGGATCAGTCCCAGTCTCAAATTCATCATGAGGGCAATTCTCATCTAAGTTGCCGCGTAAAAGCTCTGTGTGGTTTTGGTAGATGTGTGACCGATAGACGCTGAAACATCTATTTGTTTTCCCACACCCATTAACTCCACAGGTAGTTAGAACATGTGGTTCATGCTGGTGATAGAGGCCAATATGTGTGAGTTGTCTGGACACAGAGATTGTTTGCTCGTGGCAAAGTGGACAATAGAATAGAGTTGACATTCTTCAGAAAGACTGTGAACCTTGGAATGATGGGATGGAATCATGGAGATCATTGGTACTCAGACACTTGCAGACATCATCAAGGGACCAGTCTTCCACAGCCACACTCTAATTCAAGTTGACACTAAAAGCAGAAGTGAAATGTATTAGTGTTGAGGCTAAAACAAAACCTATCCCACTCTCTCCAGACAACCACCTTTCCTCCTAATTAGTATTCATGGTTGTTCCATAACGAAGCAGAGCTTGTCAGGAAAGGTGAAGATGTTTGTCTCTTATTTGTCTGACTCCATATTTCTTAGTTTGGGACATTATGGGATTCTGCCGTCCCACATTTAAGTGTTGACTCAGATAATATGATGCTCAAAATGGGGCATTAAGTTCTTCTTCCATGTCGACCCAAATTGTCCTGTTAGAGTTGTAGGTAAAGAGCCTATCAGGGCAGTTATAAAGTCTTCTTGATATAATTGTCCTATTAGAGTTGTCAATAAAGAGCCTATCAGGGCAGTTATAAAGTCTTCTTGATATCATTACATGTTGGGGAATTTAATCCTAACTCTGGTGTTAAAGGAGTAGGCAGGTATGGACAGTGGAAACATTAATCATGTTGTCTCTGGTGTTAAAGGAGTAGGCAGGTATGGACAGTGGAAACATTAATCATGTTGTCTCTGGTGTTAAAGGAGTAGGCAGGTATGGACAGTGGAAACATTAATCATGTTGTCACTGGTGTTGAAGGAGTAGTCAGGTATGGACAGTGGAAACATTAATCATGTTGTCTCTGGTGTTGAAGGAGTAGGCAGGTATGGACAGTGGAAACATTAATCATGTTGTCTCTGGTGTTAAAGGAGTAGGCAGGTATGGACAGTGGAAACATTAATCATGTTATCTCTAGTGTTGAAGGAGTAGGCAGGTATGGACAGTGGAAACATTAATCATGTTGTCTCTGGTGTTAAAGGAGTAGGCAGGTATGGACAGTGGAAACATTAATCATGTTGTCTCTGGTGTTAAAGGAGTAGGCAGGTATGGACAGTGGAAACATTAATCATGTTGTCTCTGGTGTTGAAGGAGTAGGCAGGTATGGACAGTGGAAACATTAATCATGTTGTCTCTGGTGTTGAAGGAGTAGGCAGGTATGGACTGGAAACATTAATCATGTTGTCTCTGGTGTTGAAGGAGTAGGCAGGTATGGACAGTGGAAACATTAATCATGTTGTCTCTGGTGTTGAAGGAGTAGGCAGGTATGGACAGTGGAAACATTAATCATGTTGTCTCTGGTGTTGAAGGAGTAGGCAGGTATGGACAGTGGAAACATTAATCATGTTGTCTCTGGTGTTAAAGGAGTAGGCAGGTATGGACTGGAAACATTAATCATGTTGTCTCTGGTGTTGAAGGAGTAGGCAGGTATGGACAGTGGAAACATTAATCATGTTGTCTCTGGTGTTGAAGGAGTAGGCAGGTATGGACAGTGGAAACATTAATCATGTTGTCTCTGGTGTTGAAGGAGTAGGCAGGTATGGACAGTGGAAACATTAATCATGTTGTCTCTGGTGTTAAAGGATTAGGCAGGTATGGACAGTGGAAACATTAATCATGTTGTCTCTGGTGTTAAAGGAGTAGGCAGGTATGGACAGTGGAAACATTAATCATGTTGTCTCTGGTGTTAAAGGAGTAGGCAGGTATGGACAGTGGAAACATTAATCATGTTGTCTCTGGTGTTGAAGGAGTAGGCAGGTATGGACAGTGGAAACATTAATCATGTTGTCTCTGGTGTTGAAGGAGTAGGCAGGTATGGACTGGAAACATTAATCATGTTGTCTCTGGTGTTGAAGGAGTAGGCAGGTATGGACAGTGGAAACATTAATCATGTTGTCTCTGGTGTTGAAGGAGTAGGCAGGTATGGACAGTGGAAACATTAATCATGTTGTCTCTGGTGTTGAAGGAGTAGGCAGGTATGGACAGTGGAAACATTAATCATGTTGTCTCTGGTGTTAAAGGAGTAGGCAGGTATGGACTGGAAACATTAATCATGTTGTCTCTGGTGTTGAAGGAGTAGGCAGGTATGGACAGTGGAAACATTAATCATGTTGTCTCTGGTGTTGAAGGAGTAGGCAGGTATGGACAGTGGAAACATTAATCATGTTGTCTCTGGTGTTGAAGGAGTAGGCAGGTATGGACAGTGGAAACATTAATCATGTTGTCTCTGGTGTTAAAGGATTAGGCAGGTATGGACAGTGGAAACATTAATCATGTTGTCTCTGGTGTTAAAGGAGTAGGCAGGTATGGACAGTGGAAACATTATTCATGTTGTCTCTGGTGTTAAAGGAGTAGGCAGGTATGGACAGTGGAAACATGAATCATGTTGTCTCTGGTGTTAAAGGAGTAGGCAGGTATGGACAGTGGAAACATTAATCATGTTGTCTCTGGTGTTAAAGGAGTAGGCAGGTATGGACAGTGGAAACATTAATCATGTTGTCCAGATGAATCATTTTTTCTTAGCTGTTTATATTGACATGACACTGTTGATCTCTGATAATGGCCCTTACTGATCATATAGCTGTTTATATTGACATTACACTGTTTATCTCTGATAATGGCCCTTACTGATCATAGAGCTGTTTATATTGACATTACACTGTTTATCTCTGATAATGGCCCTTACTGATCATAGAGCTGTTTATATTGACATTACACTGTTTATCTCTGATAATGGCCCTTACTGATCATAGAGCTGTTTATATTGACATTACACTGTTTATCTCTGATAATGGCCCTGACAGAGCATCCTATTGGAAGCTTAATAGCTCTATATTAAAACATGAGTTGGTCCAGATGGAGATAAACAATGTAATTAAACACTTCTGGAACAACGCTATGAATAACAATTCATACAGTAATAACTGGGAGCTTTTAAGGTTGGAAAATATGCAAGAAACTCCCATGTTATTGTTGCCAAGACCAGGAGAGCTGAAGAAGAAAGTGTACTTACAAAGATCACCTGTCTTGTTCAAAAGCCTGTTGAAAGTCTTTCAGAGGAGGATAAATCTGTTCTGTTTGATCTACAACACCAGGTGGATGATATGTATAGACTGAAAGCAGACAGAACCTGTGTCAGATGTAGGTAGAAATGGAGGAGGATGAATCTGTTCTGTTTGATCTACAACACCAGGTGGATGATATGTATAGACTGAAAGCAGATGGAACCTGTGTCAGATGTTGGTAGAAATGGATGAACAAAATTAATCCATTTTTTTTCAGGTTCGAAAAATACCACTATGAAAATAATAAAATTCAGCAATTAAATATGACTGGTCTCATCACAGATGACCCCACATTAATCTCCATCTTTAGTTGCATCTTCTACAGTATTGTGAGGTGTCCTCATCTTCTACAGTATTGTGAGGTGTCCTCATCTTCTACAGTACTGTGAGGTGTCCTCATCTTCTACAGTACTGTGAGGTGTCCTCATCTTCTACAGTATTGTGAGGTGTCCTCATCTTCTACAGTACTGTGAGGTGTCCTCATCTTCTACAGTATTGTGAGGTGTCCTCATCTTCTACAGTATTGTGAGGTGTCCTCATCTTCTACAGTACTGTGAGGTGTCCTCATCTTCTACAGTATTGTGAGGTGTCCTCATCTTCTACAGTATTGTGAGGTGTCCTCATCTTCTACAGTATTGTGAGGTGTCCTCATCTTCTACAGTATTGTGAGGTGTCCTCATCTTCTACAGTATTGTGAGGTGTCCCCATCTTCTACAGTATTGTGAGGTGTCCTCATCTTCTACAGTATTGTGAGGTGTCCCCATCTTCTACAGTATTGTGAGGTGTCCCCATCTTCTACAGTATTGTGAGGTGTCCTCATCTTCTACAGTATTGTGAGGTGTCCTCATCTTCTACAGTATTGTGAGGTGTCCTCATCTTCTACAGTATTGTGAGGTGTCCTCATCTTCTACAGTATTGTGAGGTGTCCTCATCTTCTACAGTATTGTGAGGTATCCTCAACTCTTTGTTGTGATTGTCTGGGGGATGTGAAATCAGTTGGTGAGGTTGACAGGGAACAGTGTCATGACCCTGTTATAGTTGAACACATCATTTATTCTATTGAACAACTTAAAAATAATAAGTCTCCTGGGACTGATGGTGTATCTGCTGAGACTGATGGTGTATCTGCTGAGACTGATGGTGTATCTGCTGAGACTGATGGTGTATCTGCTGGGACTGATGGTGTATCTGCTGAGACTGATGGTGTATCTGCTGAGACTGATGGTGTATCTGCTGAGACTGATGGTGTATCTGCTGAGACTGATGGTGTATCTGCTGAGACTGATGGTGTATCTGCTGAGACTGATGGTGTATCTGCTGAGACTGATGGTGTATCTGCTGAGACTGTTGGTGTATCTGCTGAGACTGATGGTGTATCTGCTGAGACTGATGGTGTATCTGCTGAGACTGATGGTGTATCTGCTGAGACTGATGGTGTATCTGCTGAGACTGATGGTGTATCTGCTGGGACTGATGGTGTATCTGCTGAGACTGATGGTGTATCTGCTGAGACTGATGGTGTATCTGCTGAGACTGATGGTGTATCTGCTGAGACTGATGGTGTATCTCCTGGGACTGATGGTGTATCTGCTGAGACTGATGGTGTATCTGCTGAGACTGATGGTGTATCTGCTGAGACTGATGGTGTATCTGCTGAGACTGATGGTGTATCTGCTGAGACTGATGGTGTATCTGCTGAGACTGATGGTGTATCTGCTGAGACTGATGGTGTATCTGCTGAGACTGATGGTGTATCTGCTGGGACTGATGGTGTATCTGCTGAGACTGATGGTGTATCTGCTGAGACTGATGGTGTATCTGCTGAGACTGATGGTGTATCTGCTGGGACTGATGGTGTATCTGCTGAGACTGATGGTGTATCTGCTGAGACTGATGGTGTATCTGCTGAGACTGATGGTGTATCTGCTGAGACTGATGGTGTATCTGCTGAGACTGATGGTGTATCTGCTGAGACTGATGGTGTATCTGCTGAGACTGATGGTGTATCTGCTGAGACTGATGGTGTATCTGCTGAGACTGATGGTGTATCTCCTGAGACTGATGGTGTATCTGCTGAGACTGATGGTGTATCTGCTGAGACTGATGGTGTATCTGCTGAGACTGATGGTGTATCTGCTGAGACTGATGGTGTATCTCCTGAGACTGATGGTGTATCTGCTGAGACTGATGGTGTATCTGCTGAGACTGATGGTGTATCTCCTGGGACTGATGGTGTATCTGCTGAGACTGATGGTGTATCTGCTGGGACTGATGGTGTATCTGCTGAGACTGATGGTGTATCTGCTGAGACTGATGGTGTATCTGCTGAGACTGATGGTGTATCTGCTGAGACTGATGGTGTATCTGCTGAGACTGATGGTGTATCTGCTGAGACTGATGGTGTATCTGCTGAGACTGATGGTGTATCTGCTGAGACTGATGGTGTATCTGCTGAGACTGATGGTGTATCTGCTGAGACTGATGGTGTATCTGCTGAGACTGATGGTGTATCTCCTGAGACTGATGGTGTATCTGCTGAGACTGATGGTGTATCTGCTGAGACTGATGGTGTATCTCCTGGGACTGATGGTGTATCTGCTGAGACTGATGGTGTATCTGCTGGGACTGATGGTGTATCTGCTGAGACTGATGGTGTATCTGCTGAGACTGATGGTGTATCTGCTGAGACTGATGGTGTATCTGCTGAGACTGATGGTGTATCTGCTGAGACTGATGGTGTATCTGCTGAGACTGATGGTGTATCTGCTGAGACTGATGGTGTATCTGCTGAGACTGATGGTGTATCTGCTGAGACTGATGGTGTATCTGCTGAGACTGATGGTGTATCTGCTGAGACTGATGGTGTATCTCCTGAGACTGATGGTGTATCTGCTGAGACTGATGGTGTATCTGCTGAGACTGATGGTGTATCTGCTGAGACTGATGGTGTATCTGCTGAGACTGATGGTGTATCTGCTGAGACTGATGGTGTATCTGCTGGGACTGATGGTGTATCTGCTGAGACTGATGGTGTATCTGCTAAGACTGATGGTGTATCTGCTGGGACTGATGGTGTATCTGCTGAGACTGATGGTGTATCTGCTGAGACTGATGGTGTATCTGCTGAGACTGATGGTGTATCTGCTGAGACTGATGGTATATCTGCTGAGACTGATGGTGTATCTGCTGAGATTGATGGTGTATCTGCTGAGACTGATGGTGTATCTGCTGAGACTGATGGTGTATCTGCTGAGACTGATGGTGTATCTGCTGAGACTGATGGTGTATCTGCTGAGACTGATGGTGTATCTGCTGAGACTGATGGTGTATCTGCTGAGACTGATGGTGTATCTGCTGAGACTGATGGTGTATCTGCTGGGACTGATGGTGTATCTGCTGAGACTGATGGTGTATCAGCTGAGTTTTACACAAATGTTTACAGAACAGTTAGTCCCTTTTCTGTTGGTCTTTTCTGATTACATTGTAAATAATGCTCTCCCTCCCAGTCTGACTCCATGTCTGATTACATTGTAAATAATGCTCTCCCTCCCAGTCTGACTCCAGGTCTGATTACATTGTAAATAATGCTCTCCCCTCCCAGTCTGACTCCAGGTCTGATTACATTGTAAATAATGCTCTCCCTCCCAGTCTGACTCCAGGTCTGATTACATTCATCCATAAGCCCAAGAAAGACTTGCTTCTCCTCTATAATTTACATCCTGTCTGTCTGACTACTAAATATTAGCTTCTATATTTGCAAAAAGAATGAAATCAGTGTTGGACGCAGTTATAGAGGAGACCCAATCTGTCTTCATAAGGAATAGACAGATGTTACAGACTGTGTGAACGACACATGTTACAGACTGTGTGATAGACAGATGTTACAGACTGTGTGATAGACACATGTTACAGACTGTGTGATAGACAGATGTTACAGACTGTGTGATAGACATATGTTACTGACTGTGTGATAGACATATGTTACAGACTGTGTGATAGACATATGTTACAGACTGTGTGATAGACATATGTTACAGACTGTGTGATAGACAGATGTTACAGACTGTGTGATAGACATATGTTACAGACTGTGTGATAGACATGTGTTACAGACTGTGTGATAGACATATGTTACAGACTGTGTGATAGACAGATGTTACAGACTGTGTGATAGACATATGTTACAGACTGTGTGATAGACAGATGTTACAGACTGTGTGATAGACAGATGTTACAGACTGTGTGATAGACAGATGTTACAGACTGTGTGATAGACAGATGTTACAGACTGTGTGATAGACATATGTTACAGACTGTGTGATAGACACATGTTACAGACTGTGTGATAGACATATGCTACAGACTGTGTGATAGACATATGTTACAGACTGTGTGATAGACACATGTTACAGACTGTGTGATAGACATATGTTACAGACTGTGTGATAGACAGATGTTACAGACTGTGTGATAGACAGATGTTACAGACTGTGTGATAGACAGATGTTACAGACTGTGTGATAGACATATGTTACAGACTGTGTGATAGACATATGTTACAGACTGTGTGATAGACATATGTTACAGACTGTGTGATAGACATATGTTACAGACTGTGTGATAGACATATGTTACAGACTGTGTGATAGACATGTGTTACAGACTGTGTGATAGACAGATGTTACAGACTGTGTGATAGACATATGTTACAGACTGTGTGATAGACAGATGTTACAGACTGTGTGAATCCCTCTATCTGCAATATTCCACTTAAGGAAAATGTAACATACCTTGGGATTACCATACCTAAGGATCAACAGAAAATAATCTAATTCAATGTGTGTACTTATTATTGAAGAAAACAAATGAAAAGAAGTTGAACCAATGGTTGCAGAGGGATTTATCCTTGAAAGGTTGAGTGTTGCTTTCTAAAGATGAAGTTATTTCCAGATCTACTTACAGATCTACTTACAGATCTACTTATAGATCTACTTACAGATCTACTTCCAGATCTACCTACAGATCTATTTACAGATCTACTTCCAGATCTACTTAGTTCCTGAATTAAGTTTTGAGATTATGCTGCAGGATTTAGAGGTAATTTGTGGTTTTAGTACATTACCCTGTTTGACTGCTTATTGCACTGCTCCACACCACCACAAGGGGGAGGTAGAGCACTGACTATGCTCTTGGGTTCCAAGGCGCTAATTTGTCTAATGTAGCTGGCAGTGAATGAATGGGCTGATGTAGCTGACAGTGAATGAATGGGCTGATGTAGCTGACAGTGAATGAATGGGCTGATGTAGCTGACAGTGAATGAATGGGCTGATGTAGCTGACAGTGAATGAATGGGCTGATGTAGCTGACAGTGAATGAATGGGCTGATGTAGCTGACAGTGAATGAATGGGCGGCATAAACCAAACAGAAACTGATAATTGTGCACAACTTCAAAACTGTATTTCAATGAACTGAATGATGAGGATGAAGAAGGTGATTGAGTTTAGAACAAGGTAAGAATTGCTATTCCTCAGTCCTGCACTTGTTTGTTCAGGAGAACTGTACCTGTGGGAAATGACAAACTGTTGTTCCACTGAGGTTGTGATTCTAAGAGGAACTAAAATGACCTGGTTGTCATGTATTATAGTCTCTAAAAGGAAACATATTACCACCGTCTCTTATTGTCCTTTCATAATGCATCCTGATTTACAAAGTTATTATTATTATTAGATATTGTCACAGAACAGATTTGCACTAATGACAAATGCCCCTTAGATATGAATTCGGAGGGCAGAATGTTAAATATTAAAGCATTAGACTAAATCACTAAAGGCGTCAGTCATACAGAAGTTGTTTGCAGCCCAGTTCCTACATCTTGACCACAAAATAGGAAAGAGGTTGACTTCATCTGGGAAAATCACACATTACATAAGGACATCTGTCATTATGAACATTTAGTTGATTTTACTATAAACAATACTAATAATACATTAAAGATAAATTGGGAAAAATATTTCTTAAAGAATCCAACTTCAATTTGGAATTTCATCCCTCATTATATCTTCTCCCGTTTTGGCGACTTCAATTTTGTGTTACTTTGTAACTGTAACACCGATAAGATTCCTACAACAGTATTCTTAGCGTGCTCGTTAATATATTTAAATAAGTATTTCATTTGGAACAATAAGGATATTTTGTATAGAAACAAGTCTTTTTCTTGAAGAACTGGTTTAATAATCATATCCTGCTGGTAAGTCAACTTTTTAATGCAGAAGGATTGTTACTCAATTATGAGGAATTTTATCTTGTTACAATATCCCTGTAACACCTAGAGAGTTCTCCATAGTCTCTGATGCTATTCCATCTGGAACTCTCATGTTATTTAGAGGTGTAACCAGACCTCACTCTGTTGACCTGCCCTCCTAGAGAGTTCTCCATAGTCTCTGATGCTGTTCCATCTGGAACTCATGTTATTTAGAGGTGTAGCCAGACCTCACGCTTTGACCTGCCCTCCTAGAGAGTTCTCCATAGTCTCTGATGCTGTTCCATCTGGAACTTATGTTATTTAGAGGTGTAGCCAGACCTCACCTTGTTGACCTACCCTCCTAGAGAGTTCTCCATAGTCTCTGATGCTGTTCCATCTGGAACTCATGTTATTTTAGAGGTGTAAACAGACCTCACGCTTTGACCTGCCCTCCTAGAGAGTTCTCCATAGTCTCTGATGCTGTTCCATCTGGAACTCATGTTGTTTAGAGGTGTAGCCAGACCTCACCTTGTTGATCTACCTTCGCTAATCCAGTTGACTCTCCAATGGGGAAACTGTTTCTTTCCTTGCTCCCTCAGAACAACAGATCTATACCTGCTTTATTTCAAAGGGAGATTGTATCCATTCCTTATGTCACAACTTACTGGAATACATTTGCCAATAATATCTGTTGGAAAAAAGTCTGGTTATTACCATTTAAATACCTTCTGGTTAATTTAATTGCTTTTCTGATTTTCGTGACTAACACGAGCTTTGCATAATGTTATGCTAGGCTATCGATAAACTTACACAATGGCTGGCTTTGGCTGTAAACATAATTTCAAAATCTGAGATGACAGGGTGATTAACAAAAGGCTAAGCTGTGTTTCAATATATTTCACTTGTGATTTCATGAATATGAATATTTTCGGAGCAAGATTTTGTCCGTTATGCTATGCTAATTATGTGGAAGTTGATGACTATTCTCCCGGATCCAGGAAGGGTAGTTCTAT